>NW_028301547.1:23602500-23650000 GCF_042242905.1 Orbicella faveolata | reverse complement strand
TAGGAAGCCTGGCAGTTGGAGCATTTGATCTTGTAAACTGCTCCCTGTCTGTTGTTAGGTTCGACAGACTTATAACCAGACTTGTAACATCATCAACTGACAAACACTATTCACTTGACTCTGAAGATGACTTCCGCTCAGGTTGTTGAAACGTCAGTCACCAACAACAGTTCTTTTCAGAACTACACTCACCCGGACGATGACACTATACGAACTACTGATACTCCTGGGTTCAAACCATTTACTGTGATATGAGAATTTATTACCATACCCATTGCCTCAGTCCTATTTTTTCCATGTACATTGCCTCAGTCATAATTCCTTTCTGGCTACACAGGTCTTGGTTGCATTTTTTGGTTGCCATCAGTTATTTTAACTGGTGTCTCAAGAAACAATGAAGTTAACAAAGTTTAGGAGTTCATGTCTGTAGGTTGTAGTTTGACACCTGGACCTGACAATTTTTTTGAAAAAGTTCTACATAGTCAGCTTATTACAAGTGCATGTCTATCTTACCATTTATAATCTCTTCTCTTGCCAGCTGACAATTTCGCTGTGCGAGAGCCATATGATCGCATCATTCGATGTTTGGGTTTTAAGGTACATTTGGCTTTGATTATTATTATTATTATTATTATTATTATTATTATTATTGAAGTCCAGGTAATAAATACTTACATTATTTAAATTAAATGTTGCAGTGTGATTCTCAGTTATATGTAACCACCTGTGAGCCTGAGACAAATAGCAAAACAATATTACTGAAGTACAGTAAAAATTATTAATATTGAAAAGTTCGTAATAAATATATTACTAAATAATAGTACTCAAACAGTGTGAGAACAAAAATTAATTCAATTTGTTATTAAAAAGTGTAAATGTGCTCTTTTGTTGTGCTTAGTTCGACTTCTCGATATTTGACAACACAACTAAACCAAGACCGGCTAAAGGGAAACGTTCCAAAAAATACCCAGCTGTCAAACCAAGCTATGAATCTACATCAATACCCAGACTCTATTTTGGTAAGTTGAACCGTTTGCACATCACTGATCGTCTTTTTAACCCCCCTAGGATGGATCCAGTCGAAGAGATTTCAAACCCCCCCCCCCCCCCCCCAATTCCTCGTTTTCTGGAGGAACATGCCCCGTGACCCACCTATATCACCACCATCCTAATGCTCAGGAACTCTCAGAATTCAATTGCCATCATCATCTTCCTTTACAATATTATGTGAATACTTTCATTCAGACCTGGTGACAAGAATAAAGAAAATTGTCCACCCATGATATTGACTTCTTAGTGAAATGTAGCTTAGACCAAGTTTTTTTTAAGAGCTGACATAAAAATTACTGGACTGAGTAATGCTTTGTAAACATTATATGAAGAATAAGGAGAAGATATATTTTGAGCAGCCGGTCACTACAGTTTCTATGGTCTCATGTAACTGTCATCCCTCAAGTAAATGCCCACCCCACCCCACCCCCACCCCTCTCTCTGTTCAGTCCCTGCCTACTCATTGCGTGAATGCACTTTTGGATCTTGATTGAAAAAAATGAATTTTTGTCTTGCCAGGGTTTGTTGTCTCAGTCCTCAGTTCCCTAGGCTGGTTAAGTTTCAGTTCCCTAAATTACCTTGAGTTCTCTTTAACTCGACCCGACCTCAGAAATGTGATGTATCTCTGGGTGTAAATAATTCTTGTATCATTAATTGCCTGGAATTAAAGGATGGATATTGTATCTGCAATCTTCAGTACACTGTAGTAGAACCACAGTTTTGAATTCATATTTTTACTGCCTGTTTCACAGCTGGTACAAACACCCACTCAGTGGACTTCCGCAAGTCTGCAGGAGGATTCATTCATGGTTATCGTTACACTGGTATTTGTCTGTTTTGTTGTTGTTGTTGCTGTTGTTTTATTCTAAGTTGTAAATGAAGTAAGTAAAGTGAATTAATAGTTGAGAAAAAAAACATAAATAAGACAGCTTGCATCAAGGATAGTCTTACTACAAAGAACAAAAACAATAACAGCAAAAAAGTATTTGACAATGTTCCATTTCAAATAAGAATGGCAATGTTGTAGGAGAGGGGGTGATCACCCTATGTATTTAGTTTTTCACTGCGTTGAGTCCTCACTGATCTAAAAGTAGTTGTTCTTATCACTTTATTACTCATTAAAAAATAAATGTTATTCAGTTTTTGACAATATATTGCTTTGATTTTTTTGTGTATTTTATTTTTTCAGCCCGTACCCTTCATCATGTTTTGGAGTGGCGTAACCATAAAGTAACCTGGCCTCACATAACAGTCCCTATTGCAGAAGTTATAAATGTGATAATCAAAAGGATTAATGAAGCCTCGGTTAGTTTTCATATAACTACTTTTAATATAATTTAAGTAAAAGATAACTATAAATTCATCATCCATGCATAGGGGAGCAGCAACTGGCTCGAAAAATTGGGCAGTTTGAAATATTTCAGATGAATTTCTCCTAATATTTTTGCCATCAGATCGAGCAACAATCTATTGCTTAATTGTTTAATGTGTATGATATGACTAACTAAGTATTCACATCACAGGGTATTTATCAAATGTTTGGTGTCCTTGGAGAAGTCATGATTTTACGTGAGTATAAATGAATTTGACTTTTATTTTCTGGTTGAATTTTTCTTTTTTTTTCACTCTTATGAAAAATTTCTCAGTAGTATGTATCAAATCTCAGAACTAAATAACAAATTATAATTGTCACAAGTGAGCATATTTTAAATGGAGGATAATACATGGGCATGCATGGATATGGAATATATCTTTGAGTGTTCAACTCAATATCTCACTCGTTCCTGTCTGTAACAAAAAAACAAATAGACATTCTTAGAGTAAAGCAAGTGTTAGTACGTGAGGGTATACACAGTGAATAATTGGACCTTAGCTGAAACATTGATGTATTTTTTTATTTGTCTGTGGTCGTCTTTATTTCAGGTGAAAATGGAAATGTAGAATACTATGAAGAGTTTCCTGTTAGACTGGTACATCAATTTGAAGGTATTTGTTTTGTCACTGTTATCATCACGTACAGGCCATACATGCTCTAGTGTTGATTCTTCACAAAGTGTTCTTACAGAATTTTCTTGACCACTTTGCGCCTGGTTATAGGATGCTTGAACTCTTTGCTCGCCAGGGATTGCTTGCTATGCAGACTACCAGCAACTCCACCCCTTAATTTCTAATGACTTGTACCTCTAGCGAGTGTACCATCACCAACTGTATTCTTAATAAATGGTAAGATTTAGGTGTGTTGTGGAGTTGTTTCAAAGTCAGAGCCAAATACCTCAGGGTTAGAGCCTTTTATACACTACCCCTGGGAAATAAGTGTAACATTCATTTTTAAATAATAAGATTTATTTATTCTGTTTATAGAGTTCACTGGCCGTCCAGCAGGTCCAATGATTGTACTTAATATGGAATATGGCAAGGATTTCTCTGGAGCTGGGTAAGTGAGAAGTAAAGAGAGGATTCAAACTTAGAAACAAATTTGTTACACTTATTACATGTAGAATGGTCTACAGAACGCGATGAAACCTCGAAGACTATAAAGAATTTACTGTACAGTCTTATAACCCCAGGTTGGGCATATTAAAAGGGTTCCACCGCATTCTTTGGTAACCTTTTAACATGATTTCAACACCTAGCACTTTAATTCAGAGGCTATTACTATTGCCTTGGTACTTCCTCTAGCTGAAAGGAAATTAGATATTTTGGTTTCTCTGTCTTACTTTGGAATCATTCTTCTTGTGTAACACTGTTTGTGTTGCGACTCGTAGAAAGGACACATTTAAGCCAGATCGTGCCACAGGAGAACCAGGAGAGGCTCATAAGTCAAACTTCTTGCATCCTGTGCTTTACTTCTACAAAGAACCTCCTACAGGTAATGTAGCAAGCTGTTCAATTTCACTTCAGCAAGGGATTTGCAATCTAGGGTAGTTTTTTAGTGTCCATCAACTTCAGTGTATATCGTAAAACTTATTTATTTCTCCTTTTCAATGAAGCTCTTTCACCTTTTCTACTCTTCTCTCATATTACTTCCCTACCCCCCAGCTCTCTTGTCTTTTTTCTTCTCCTCTTTTCTCTTTTCTTGTCTCGTCGTTATCTTGCCTTGCCTCCTCGTCTCGTCTCGCCTCGTCTCTTTTCTTCTCTTCTCCTCTTTTCTCTTCTCTTCCCTTCGCTTCCTTTCCCTTCTCTTCTAATCTCGTCTCTTCTCTTTTCCTTCCCGTCCTTTCTCAAACTTCACTAGATTTCGTTGGAATTTCAAGCAACCTAATAATTTATTTTCTTATTCTTCAGCCTTGCCCAAGGAAACAAAAGAAGTTGTTCTTCCCAGACCAAATCGCATGCACCACATTGTGGAAGATTTCTTAACACTATGGTAAGCTCAAACTAAAGTTGTTTATGGTTGCAACAAAAAAATTCAGAACGCACATAGACTGTTTACAGCCCTCTATTTTCTCGTATTTTTATTCGATCGTTGAACGCGCGGATAGAATCGCGAGAGAACTGAACGCCAGCGCAAAACGGACTGGGTAGGGAGTAGGGACCGAGATTCTTCTTGCTCGCTTCGCTGGCAAACCCCATCCCCACTCCCGCGCGCCTCGCTTGCTTTTTCTTTCGCGTGCGTGAATAGAGAGGCTGTGAATAGTCTAGAACGCAAATGCCAGTTCTGACAAATTTTACATTTGTTTTTGATGTTTTTGTTGTTGCTGCGGCTGTTGCTGTTGCTGCTGCTGCTGCTGCTGCTGCTGCTGGTACTGTGATTGCAAGGGCTCATTAGACCAACCTGTTTAGCTTACTAGCAGATTAGAATTCACTGCGCAAAACAAATCTTTGCTTGCTACAACTGTCAAGCGTGGCTTTAGAGGGTCGACAAAGGGAAATTGTGGGGGGGGGGGGGGGGATAGAAGTCATTTTAACCTTTGAAATATGCAATATTGATAAGGATAAACTTCGTGTCCTTGTGAGATGGATGTTCACAACCCAACATTGCTGCCTGCTAGCCAAACACGAATTAAAAAGTGTGTGTACACTAATAGTCTCAAACCCTGGATTATTCCTGTTTCTGCTTCTGTTGTTGCCATTAGTTTGGTTTTTGCTCTTTTCTTTTCTGTTGGAAGCAATAAAGCCTTTATTTGAGTTGTTTTTCTTCAGGACTGCACCCAGCTCACACATTCTTCCCCTACGCCGATTTATTGAAAATGTTGTTGACAGTGATCTTCGTTCATTTTTTGCTTCGTCTTGCTTCAAGGTGAGCTTTTCATTCAATGTGTGGTGAGATAATAATACATTTAATAACACCCATTTCTTTTAATGTTAGTAGTCGAGGCACATCAACGCAATATCTCCTTGAGGAGTCTCCTTACTCTCATTACTGTCTAGGTGACAGTGTCTTCTATATCTCTAAGGAGAAATTGATATTAATATTTCTTCGACTGGGGAGTCATTGTGTTTTCGCCTTCAGCAAGGAACCTAACTATCTCAGTGCTCCATTGTCCACCCAGGTGTATAAGGGTACGATTCGTTAAAGTAGCGATACGATCCTTATACCATCGTTACAAATGGTGAATGCAGTCCACGATCCATTGACGCCCCGCAACATGCATGTCATTAGCGGGACTTGGAATATTTTCGTGTTTCAGGCTGAGATGCTGGGGGATAAAACAGTTTGACGATTGGAACTAATGAACCTACTGGGACAAATCGACCGCTGCTTTCACTGTTCGTACGGATGTTACGAATTGTGGCCGTAACTTTGACAACTCGTATCCATTCAGTTTTGCATGCAGAATCAAACATCTCCTTTCCTAATTCTTTCTGACCTTATGGTGACTCGCTTCCCTTTTTGTGGAAGCTAATTAATAGCTGTTAGCGGCAAAACAGTTATACCCTCGTGGACAAACAAGGCAACAAAATAAATTTGTGATACCCAGGGTGCTAAGTAATAGACCTTGTAATTATATTATGTGTTACCCAGAGCAAATTGATCTTATTGGTTTACAGATTTTGATGACACAGGAATCTGCGCCAATAAATTGCCGTAAACATTACACAGAAGGTACGGTTTCCTACCGCATAAATTGCGGTTTTCTTTTTCAATATTGCAGAGTAAGGCACCAGAAAGACACCCTCAGTAGCATACCACGTTACCTTACATTCCCTTTTTGTTTTCGTGAAGTCAGTTTCGAAAGTCAAACGGCGCAGGGCAGTTGATAATAGTTGATGATAGTTGTAACACGCGCTTCTGTTTGACCACCAATTATCATGCACTGTCATCGACTATCATAAAGCATCTTTGAGCTTGATCAAATTCTTCATGATATTAGATATCGTATTCCCGTTTGACCAACGCGTATGATAGTTAACAATTATTCCATGAAACCGCGTTGGATATGAAGTGATAAATAACCAACGAGCGCGTAGCGCGAGTTGGTTATGATCACTTCATATCCAACAAGGTCGAATGGAATAATTGTTTTAGTATATTCTTAATCGGGTTTTTGCCGCCGATTTTTATTTCAACAATTTTACAGAGCGGAAAATTTTTAAACTTGGCGCACTGTTTTCCATATAAGGTAAAACTCCGACTAATGGCTCATAGTCGGAGTTTTTGAGCCAATCAGAGAGCTAGAAATGCAATAGTCGGAGCTGAGAATATACTAATTGTTGATAGTCAGGGGAGAATCGATTACGATGGACTGACATGCACCGTTTGACCACGGCTTTAAACTGTTTTAGAAAGAGATCTTATTCGGATTGGACTTTCTAACGATCTTTGCAGTAAAGTTATAATTTTGGTTTTCAACAACAACAACAACAACAACAACAACAACAACAACAACAGATTAAATTTAGCCAAAGTTTAATTTTCTGTATGCAGCCATTGTGTGCATGCAGTGTCTTCATCCACGAGTTTTTTTTGTTCTTTGCTAGGCCCAATGTTACCAACTCCAAAGTTTCTCCAGGACGCTTTCCTGCAGAGTCAAGGAGAAGGAATTGAACTGTCTTGATGACCTTGATGCCTGAATACCTCTTACAACCGCGTACCCTTCTTTAGAGAAGAAGACTGAATCTACTTGACGCGAAATTCAAGATTAAGTTATTTATGAGTGGTACATTTTTTTCGCTGTAGTCTGTCATGGAAGGAGGTTATCGCACTACTGACTACTGTACTTAGCAACACGAGATCTAGATCGGGAGTAAAGGAGCTACGTCGCGGTTTGCACATCTTCAAAAGTTCAGCCTAAAGTTTTCAAGTTCGTCGTTTATAATCCGTGTCAATCTTCTCCATCCTTAACCATCCTTGTTCCTTTATGGTTTATTATTATCTCTTTGGTGTTTTTCTATCTTGGTAAAATATTATTTTCAGGTTTCCTTCAATTTAAAGGTAATTTTGTACGTGGCCAAAATAACCCAGAATACCGTGACTGAGCTCCTTTAACTGATTGCTGAGAATTGGTCACAAACTGACAGCTGAGATCTGAAAACTGAAACATTTAGGTTGTTACCATTTACCGAAAAATTCCGAAAATTTCGGTCAGAACGTAAATGGTAAGACATTTTAGCTCGACCGACCGAAACATTTTCGAATTCAACGGAACGTCTTGAAAAGTAGTCCAAGATTTCCAATCGAAATATCCGAGTGGAAAATGCTTACCATTTGCAGTTCTTCAACGCCATCTTGGAGGTCGAACCTGCCCTAGTCTCGTTCGGATAACTGGGTTTTTTGAGTAAATAGTAAATGGCCAATCCGAACGGAACTTACCATCAGGCATTTTTGCTTACCATTTTCACAACCATTGACGAACCGGTTTCTCCGTGTAGATGGCAAACAACCTTAATGATGACTGAGTCATGGGCTGAAATTTTTACTCTTAGCTGAACAATCGCCGACAATTTAACTGGTAATTTACAGTCCGTCACCCCTATACCAGGCACTGAATATATCTTCCTTGAAACCCGGGGTGGGTACCCTACAAAGTGTCATACGGGGAGGCCACGCCCCGAGGTCCAACCCCTGACCCTTTTGTATAGCTGGGTACCCCTTTCACATGCTTTCATAACCGACCCGTGTTACTAAGAAGTTAAATGATACAGCCATAAGGTGCGTCTGTTCGAAATATTTTAATAAAAGGCCCTTAAAAAAAACTAAAGGACAGATTTCCCTACCCTTTCATATACCTCAACTTGTGAATTCCCTACCCTTTTAGATACCTAAAGCCCCCTTTTTGGGCAGAGCCTCCCCGTATAGGTCTTTATAGGGAGTACATCCTCCAGGGTCTTGGAAACTCTGACGGCAATAAGCTGTCACGTCCTAGACGTAATTTATTGACTGCAGAAGCCCTTCACTAGGCGCCTATGTCACAGCATTTTTGCAGACCGGTCTATTTTTAGGCTTCTTTTCCCGCGAAATAGGTCCGTTCCGGTCTACATCAGCGGGCATCGGTAAGGAGAAAAATGGCTTACCTCACCGTCAGGAAGCCCATCACTTCTTCCACTGAAATCATGACGTCAGTTAAAAATTAATTCCGTGCTTGTGATTGGTCACTGAGGTTCCTGCGAGGGTGTGAATTCGCGGTAAATTCAAACCAAAAATAGATCGATCTGTGAAAACGACGTGACAGGAATATGGGGTAGTTGCACGCTCCTACTGATGGGCTCCTGTTGACTGCTATTTTGGATTTCACTTTGAGACTGATCCCATTATGAGCCCTAACTGGATTTGAACCAGAGAGGTTCGAGATTGACTTCATTTCACGACTACAGAACTATTTTTTTACGTCATATCGTTAAGGTATGTTCAGGGTTTTGATTTCGATGATCTGATGTCTGACTGTTTATTTGTACAGCACCCTAGCCAAAAAATATTTTTCCGCAATAGCAGCATAAATGAAATCCTCGAAGAGAATTTTCAAAAAAAGTTAAATTATGTATTTCTTCCAAAATTGAATCGTAATTATTGAAAATTATGTAAAGAAGCTGGTAAACAGTAATATAATTATGTAAGGTACATATTAAAGTTTGAATGGAAGCTTTCAAACTGTCAACTGTATTTGAATTGCGAACTCAAACCATCACGAGATATTTTCCACTTGTCGTAAACCGCTGGTTTATGAGCCTTTAGTGTTGAAAACTTCGTACCTGGTGCCCGTTTTTCGAAAGTTAAAGACGCGGAGGTGTATACTCCTGAAACGTCTTGTATGAAAGGAACCTCTGTTCATATTAAGAATATGTGCATAAAACAGCTCTGTACCACAAGGTTAGAGATTTTGCTACGGCTTTTCGGGACCTTCGAGAAACGGGCCCCTGAGTTCGAAACTGGGAGAGCTTAAATCCTTAAATCCGGAGAGGAGGTCTAATAACCGTGTGGAAATTAAATCAACTGACAAGAATCGACCCTAAGAGGTAACAAGATCCTGTTTTGTGGACGTGGTTCGAGATTTTTTTTCACCCCTAAGTACTTGTTCTAAAACAAGACGTTATCCCTTGTCGTTTTTTTTCGACTCAATACCCTGAAAGCTATCACAAAAGCTCCCGCTGAGGACCCCGCTGAGTATCTTTCGAGGCTGAATGCTCTAAGAGGTACCAAACCCGCTTTTTTAACCCCTAGAACGTAAGATGAGCACCCCCATTCTTTTTTTATGGGCGCCCCCCCCCCCCTCCCCTCGGGGGTAAGAGCAGTATGATGCGTAATGTCGAGCTTGGCCAGCTTTAGACGTGGAAATAAGCTCAAGAAATTTCAGCCTATTGACCAAGTTCAAGCTAAGTGTAAGAAAAACTTGACGAAACTTAGCTTCCAGCTTCGACCTATGCTGTAGTTAATTTGTCAAAGGGGTGGGTGAAAGTAAAAAGACTGTGACTACCAACAGAGGGTATGAACTTGAGAATGCAGTGTCTCGCATCCTCGTCCCCCCGAGCCTTGTTCAACGGTATGCGCACGCCGAGGAAAGGTTGACGGTTAAACTTCTCTTTACACCCCTAAAAGGTGAATGCACATCAACTAATACCGTAAACTTCCGATAAGCCCCCACCCCCCATACACTAAGTGACAAAATCTGAGACGCAAACTTGCTACCGATTTTAAATCCTCGCGAATAAAGACTGCCAAAGCTTATATTTATAGAGAATTGAAAGATGTAATTTCTTCCAATTATCGAGTCCCAACTGCAGAACTTGTTTCGTAATTTTACTGTTGTTAAGGTACGCTTAGAGACTTCAATGACGGCAGAACTTGTCTTGTTTCATGTGTCATGTTTGGAGAATTTCACAATACGCAATACTTAATCGCTAAATTTCTTCACATGCAGTATCACCGAAAATATATAATATTCAATGTATGTAAAATTCCTCGGTAATAAGCCTTTCGAAAGTAATTTCACCAAAACAGTCTTTCCAGGGCTTATTTTCAGAATTGTTTGGTATACAACACATGATAGATGGTGTTTAATCACATTTCTAAATTCACCGAGAAGGGAATTGAAAAGATGACATGCAACGGGACATTTTTGACGACATTCGAGACGTCTGGAAATGTGGTCAAACACTGTCTTGATTATTTGAACCATCTTCTCAATCAATTAAGATTAAAACTCAGCGATAATACTTTTGAATGACGTTTCGATGACTCGTTCATCATTTTCAAATTCATATACCTAAGTCAGATTTTTATGAGTTCTTCAAGTACCAAGAATGTGTGAAAGTCTCGTTGTTTGTCCACTAAGTTGTCCCTGTTCTGTGGTTTGTCCAAAGCCGCCGTTAACTCATTAGAATCTCCTCAATCAAAGCGAAAACTAAGGAGAAACAGCGAAATAAAATTAAAAAATCTTAATGCTGATGAGAAATCAAACACCGTTCCAGTAGGATTTACTTTGTTCAAGAGATTTGGTCTCTTACTTGGTTTAATTAAACAAATGATTACAGATTTATTTTGGACGATTAATACATTTACTAAAAAGTTACATTACAGACCTATCAAACAACTAATGAAACAAGTTTTACAAAATTGGCTTTCATCTTGGAAAAATACTTTATGTTAACAAATTACATTTGAAAGGTCTATTTATTTCTTTACAAAGTATACTATGAACACTATTTTCTACCCTCTCCCAAGATGAATTTACTTACAATAATGTTTACAATCTACTTAGCATCAGCTTACACAAATATTTAATATTCTGGATTTGTTTTGAAATTTTGTCCTTTAATTTGGTGTCCCCAAGGGACCACTACCACCAGTAAGGGTACCTGAGGACAAAAGTGAGCAGCAAGTGTAAACAAGTTTTTGGGGTATATAATTAGTGATAACATTATGCTTTTGGTAGGGGTGAAACAAAAAAAACTCGGTCACTTTTCACCTTAAGTACCCTCTGGGGAGTGACATTCATTGCCTAACATTAGCATTAAGCATAATTCAGAAATATTCAGTCTTAAGCGTCACAATTTTAATTTATCTACAAAAGCATTTGCAAATTTTAAACAACCAAGACCCTAACAAGTTTTGTGTAGGTGCAAAATCTTGCTGGGTAAAATATGCTAATCTACATTGTGTATTACTTCCTTTTTGTAGCATTTGTAATAAATTCAAATACTGTTATTTAAATACATGTCAGGTTATTCATAACTGAGCCAAGTGTGTCACTAACAACCAAAGAAAAGTTTGATACTAAGGCACAAGTATCTTGAAGATGTCACAAACTACGACTGAACCATCACTACACATTTCATCACTTACATTTGCCATTTGGCAGCTGTTTTAATTAGTAAATATCAATGCTAAGAATCAAATTACACCTTAATTAAAGAGCTAGTTCCCAAACATTTGCAGTAAATAAAATATTGGAAAACTATCAATAAATAAAGAATATTTCACAGTAAGTAGTTCTCATTAAGCCATTAATAGATAATGATAGATTCTAAAGCTTGTAGTATACCTAGATGTACATGTACATCATGAAACCATACCAGGGTGAAAATTGACGGTGTGAGAACAGGTAACAAGTTTAAAAATACACAACTTGTGATATCACTGTTGCCAATTTCTACTATTTAGGGCCTCATTCTACCTATAGATTATATGCTGATAACAGCTCATTAGCAGTTCAGAGCTGCTATGAGCAGGGGACATAGTTCCTGAGGAATTGAGCCAAGATGTTCACATTGGGAGATAAAAACTGGAACAACTATTTCTTTGCATTCAATCCACAAAATTAAACTTTCATGAAATGTAACCTCCCTGACCAATCAGCAGAAAAATGCTAAATTATGGAGTAAGTCTTATTTTAAATTCTGAATAGTTTATCACATTACCAAGGTCCAATTATTAATGATACTAATCTAATAAAGAGGTTTTAATGCATTTTGTTTCATGCCTTTGTTCCAGTTGACCAACTCAGTTGGTTTCTTTTAACACCAATACTTCAATTTTATCCTTACCCTTTCACTTCCAACTTCAGCATCATCATTCCTTTTACTGGGTATTTGGATCATGTGTACAAAGGCATCTGCAGTAGAGTGTCGATCAATACCTTCAATCAATCCCCTGATCAAAATCTTGATTGGTACTCAGTCGGCACTCTACCAACACCTCGGTTGACAGCCAACTAATTTTTGATCGATACATATGAGTCAGTCGACACTCGGCTGACTATAGACCAACTGTTGATCAAAAATTGATTGAATGTGGACCAAGTATCGATCAGGATGTCAATCGAGTACCAATCGAGATGTCGATTGAGGTATCAATCAACACTCGACTGCAGATGCCTTTACTTAACACATGATCTCACTATTTGAATACTGGTTCTTAGAAATTGATTGGTAGTTATATCTACTTGTACCTTTCTGACATGCTTCAATGGCATATCAGGAGAGATCCGTTGAGTCATGATTTGTATTTTGTATTTTGGTGAGTTATAGTCACGCCAAAAGACCAACCAAGCCTGATATGATGCTGAAGCATACCAAAAAAGTACTATTAGGTATATTTACTGTACCCAAGTTTGGCCAAGTGACTATTATATTGTAGCCATATCAGGTCCGTGACTTGGTATCACAGCTAGGATATCAGGACAGTAGCAATGGCTTAATTTTTGACAGCTCTGGAAAACTAGTTTGCAGATTTTTTTCTTGCTCGATCAATTCAGTTGTCATAAGTCTTGACAAAGGAATGTACATGTAACTAGAAATCCGATGTTGGCCATTTGTTGAAATAATTATAAAGGGTTAACATTTTTTGGTAAAGAAAAGTTAGAATAAAGTGAGGTCAAGTTAACTAAGTCTGTTGCTACTTCCACTGTTTATTCCTATCTAACTTATGTCATTCATATGTTTTTCATTTTGTACCCTTGATTCTTGTCTTGTATCCTTGATTTCTTGTCAATGTCAAGAACAGCAACCTGGTTTTTCTCTTTGTGACTCAACATACTGTTCAATGTTGAACCTTGGTTCTGTAGGTTTCTTGAGGTTTCTGTGTTTTATATCCCTGATAAGAAATCACACGTAAAATTCATTAATTTAAAGAAAACAAGAAAAATTTAAAGTTTCAAAGACATGTTTTGACAGATTCTCCTGTCATCCTCAGTTGATTGATGTACAAAGCGTTGGAAGTAAAATTTATAACAAGTAGAAAAATGCTAATAGCGACAAATTAATAAAGTCATAAAAAGCTCTTTTGCTTAGCTTGGTGAGAAAATTTCATGAAAAGACAAAATTAAAATAGCAAAACAATAGAGTTATCAGAACTGGAAAATAATGATTGATATATACACATTAGCAGTTGTGAATAATTTGTATATTATCTGATTCAGGTTTCTACACAAAATTTGAAAATTTAAAGCAGGCATCTAAAATGTTGTTACCAAGACTGAGGCCCAACCTCCTAGGTGGGTCTGGGGGAATATCCCTACAGACAACATTTCCAAAAGCATTAGGTGTATTTTTAAGGTGGCCAAACACAGTTTTCGCACGTGCTTTTGCTGATGCAATTCAGCGCACACACAAGGATTGGAAGAAACAAATATGCTGTAAATAGAGCGATCCAGCAATCATTTTATTTACTCAACACACGCACTATCTGTGCTATTTTTCTCTATATTTGAACACAGTGTATTGATGGCTTTGGTCTTTTATCACAAAGACATATTAGAAAAGGTAACGATGCAAAGATCTCAGCAATAAGCCCTTTGCACAATCCGGTCACATGGTACAAAATCACACATGCTGGTGTTCAAGTTGCACAGCAGGACTTCCAAAACAATGCAACTAGTACCAGTCCACCTGGACCTGCCTTTGTTTTGGAAGTCCCAATGTGCAACTCGCGCACCAGCATGTGTGATTTTGTACCATGTGACTGGATCTTACAAAGGGCCTATTCTCAGCTTTTTCTTCGTTACCAAAAGAACCCAGTTAAATGCAGTGCATGTGCAGTTGCTCAAAAAATTGAGACCAATTGCTTTTGCAGAAACTTGCCGATTTCTAATGATCCAGCCGTTAGAATTTCAAGAAACTTGGCAAAAAATAGTTCAGAAACCACAGGAATGATCTATCACAAAAAATCTGAATTTTGACATAGGAAATTTTTAATAATACAGAAAATGCAGGGAAAACGATTTATGGCGAATTACGAAAAAATGTTGACAGAAGGGATTTAATGTCAATTCCTAGTGGGCAAATGATGAAAAAAATCTAACGACTGGATTTTTTTTAAATAAACAAAAACCATTTTTTAAGCCTTGTTTCTAACCAGTCCCATTGCCATGGCAACAGCACACACCTTAGCCAAAATGCAAGAATAAACCCTTCTGTGGTTAACCTTGACTCTGCAAAAAACGGGCGCCAAAGCAGAAATAGTTTGAAAGTAATGGTGAATTAGGCATACATGTAGGCACTTGAAAACTGTCTTCGGTCACCTTAAGTGTAGGGTTATTTTAACTGAAGAGTTCCAAATTTACTGCAAATACAATAAGCCTTCCAGCCACAAATTCCACTTCTTAATCCAGACATGAATAATATCATGACCCCTCCAAAAAGGAAGGCATTGACAGGATGCCCATACAGCCAATTGAGCAGCCTGCTTTGATTGCAGTTTATGAGCAAAACCTAAAAATTATATGGTACCCAGATCAGCTCAGTACATTAATGGTAAGTACCTTGAAAAATAAATAATATTGTTATGTAGATGTAACTGACTTGATATATCAGTGTGTTACCTGGCAACAGCCATGAAAGCTAAATCAACATTCAACCCAGTCCGGGCACTTGTTTCCATAAATGCTACATTATGATCCTGTAAAAGACAATAATTATTTATTGTTGAATGATTTTAAAAAAATCATAAATCTTAATTAGTTTATTTACATGCATTTTCAAGCCTTTTTTGGAGGAGGAAATTTGATAAGGTCAGGTCAGATCAGCACAAAGAGTACATAAATATAGATGGTAATGTTAATCCTCAAGACAATTTTAAAGACAATATGATTTCTGTTAAATTCCACAAAAAAGTACATGTACAAGGAACAATGATGCAGTGGCCTGATAGCACTGTAAAACCATTATCATCAAAATTATTGTACAGTAGTTACCATGAAAACATTGTTTTCTTGTCAACTCCCCTTAACTTCCATGCAGGATGTGCATGCAGCATGCAATAAATATTTTAGAAAACTGACCTTGGCAAGTTTTTCTCCTTGTTCCCTTGTAACAACTCTCTCTTTGGTCAAATCAGCCTGAACGACAGAAAATAACATTTGCTTAAATAACACAAACAAACCAAAAACACGGCAAACAAACCAGTGGATTGAGCTACCTGAGGAAGATTGACAACAGAGCAGGAAATGATGGAAAGGACAAACCCTTGGGGGGGGGGGGGGGTACTCCCTTATATGGGCTGTATAGGTATGTGTGGCTCCAAAGGGTATGGTTTTTCAGCCATTTTGGTCACAAAAGGGTATCAATTTTAGCTGATTTTGGCCATTTTGGTCATAAATAGGGTATGGGTTTTGCACTCTAGCCTTGATATGGGTATGTTTTTAAGAAGAAACCACTTTTTCATCATCAGCAAAAAGAAAATCAACAAAAGCCCTTCCCAAATTATGTTTATGGTAATTTAACATTGGTCTGAACTGGGGAACTAATTATAACGCAGGTCTGAAACAGGTTTTTGATATAAGGGTCGGGCCATAAATAGGGTTTCAAATTTTCTGGTCAGGTCATAAATACGGTAGGGAATGTCGCAGATTTTGGTCATAAATAGGGTAAAGGTTTTGGGAAGGGGGCCGCACACCCCCACCCAATTTTTCTAGGAGTACCCCCTCCCAGGGAACAAACAAACAAATAAACAAAAGAAAGAGTGATGAAACAAATAAATAAACCAACAAATAGACATATGTGAATGCTGAATAAATGAATGAAAGGAGAAACCTGACGGGGATGATTTCAGCAGGACAACTTACAACCCAAT
Source organism: Orbicella faveolata (assembly GCF_042242905.1). Lineage (NCBI taxonomy): Eukaryota > Metazoa > Cnidaria > Anthozoa > Scleractinia > Merulinidae > Orbicella > Orbicella faveolata. The sequence goes on along the minus strand of NW_028301547.1, from coordinate 23,633,505 downwards.
TTCATTTAATAATTATATTATTAGTAATTACGTTTATATTCCTTCGTATCATGTACAGGTATATTACAAACTCATGATGTGACCAGCTCCCAGTTGGCTTGATAGCTCAGTTGGTAGAGCACTGCACTGGTATCGCAGAGGTCATGGGTTCGAATCCTGTTCAGGCCTGAATTTTTTTCAGGCTTTAATTTCACAACTGCTTAAGTTGTGTGTATAACTGCGATGATCAGTCATGTCTTCATATATTATATGAAGTAATATGTATTTGTTTATGAAACAATATCAGGCTATAGATTCTAATTTATGACTACTTTGTTACCTTATTCCCTAACAACATTATTATGACATCTGATGATGCATACTCGTAGATTTCGGCTAACCAAGCCTATCAGAACATAAAAAAGTGTTAGATAATACGGATGACATTTTTTGTTCTAACAAAAAATACAAGCCCCACTTATCCTAAACTCAAAGTATTACTTCTATTACAGGTCCAAAACACACTACTCTGGCTAACACTTCACGAGGCTTATAGTAGTGGCAAGTTTTCTTTTAATCAAAAAGTCAGACAACTGTTGCTTCACACTGACACATCCAACACACAACAAATAATTATATAACTATTCGAGCAAAAGTGTGCAGTTAACTAAAATAAATGGAAAGTTGCAAATGTCACCTTTTAAAGGGCATGGCAAATGGTGCACAGGGGGGTGGGGCATATGGCTTATTGATAGGGGTGGGAGCCTTTCTAGCAGAAAAGCAAAGATTCAGTGAAGGCATGGTATTGTACAGGGTGTACCAACATTCTATACCTGACATGGGTTGGTATATATATTTTAGGATTGATGGCATGTATACAAGAGCTTGTATTTTTTAAATTTTATCTTGTATTTTTAATTATTATATTTTTAGTTCAGGGCCCCTCTGGAAATCAGCTTCATCGATGAATGGACCACCCTGGCTAAATAGAGTTTACCTTTATCTTTACCTTTACCTTTAGCTACCAACTTACCCTAATATTCTCAAAGGAACTTTCACTTGTAACATCATAAAGCAACAAGAGTGCTAGAATTGTATCAAACAACATTTTACAGTTAATAATGCTATTCAGGCTAAGTGGAGCACTATTCAGGCTAACTGACGCTATGGTGTGCTGTCTAAGCTAACTGGAGTTTTATTTTGTTAATCACAGAGTAACAATGGATTAATTTTGGCTATGGGTTACTTGAAAACACTGACCCTTGTTCTGTGGACCCCCACTATGGACCAGGATTGTGGACTACCCTATAGACCTGTTCACATACTACCCCTATGGACACCCCCTATGGACCACCCCCAAAATAGAATAAAAATAATAAATAAAGATGACACTTATGGGTTGTCTAATGGATTACTAGAGTCGGTGAAATTTCAAATGTTGTATTGTGCAAATGTAACAGACTTGGGTTCAGGGTCAGGCACAAACTATATCATTACACATTGCCATTTCCTTTGCTGTGGCTATATATGAAACACCAGGAAGCCTCCAGGAAGCCTTGAAATTTGTGCTCCTTTCCCTCCGCCATTTAGTTCAGCCCATTCTCCGGTGGGTTCATCTCTCTCGTTCCAGGTTTCACAATTTGTCCAGTGCAATGACATATACAAACAAGTGAACAAAGAAGCTTAAACGACCTAAAAACACATCTTCCATAGCCAGATTAAGCCATGAATGGAAGGTAAGAACTTTCCTTCTTTTTGCCATCAGCATCCCCTTATGCTGAAAACAGCTTTTAGACATTATCTTGGGGGTTTTAAAAGCCAAGTCTGTTACATTTGCACGGCGCAATGCTTGAAATTTCACTGACACGAGTACTCTATAAGACAAACCATAAGTGAAATCTTTATCTATTATTTTATTCTATTTTGGGGTGGTGTGTGGAGGGGAACCAGAGGGGTAGCCTATGGACAAGTCCATAGGGTAATCCGCAGACCTGGTCCGTGGAGTGGGGGTCCTCAGACTGGGGGTCAGTGTTTTCAGGTTACCCTATGGCTACTTGTGTGTGTTTGCCAAACAATGATAAACAACTTCACATATGGCACATTAAAGCACTGCCTTTCTGAAGTATTGCTACTCCCTTGGGTGGGAAGTTAGTCCATCCCAACCTTTCTGTATTTAATTAAAGGTTTTCTAACAGTTTCCCAGAATTTTTCTACATTTATGGGTAGAGAGGGGCACTGTGAGAGCGCCCAAGGGTACATCACAATTCCCTGGTATAATGAAAGTCAATGAAAACAAAAGCAAACTCTTACTTAACCCTCAGGTATTAATTCACATATCTCTTGCTTGTTCTGGCCTTAATAGTTTACATGTTAGCCACATTGGTGTACGGGCACCTCCAACCTCGGGGGGTTGCGGTGACCTTATTTCCCGCAAAAAAATTACACAATGCGCGAATGCGTGAGTGTTGTTCAAACGCACTCAAATCACAGTAAAAACAAAAATGTTCACAATTCTCGCATCTAATTAAACTGTTAACATTCCAAAAATAGTGTTTTTGAAACCTTGCATACTCTATGACTTTGAGTTCAATCGACAGCCTAGTAAAATCAGAAACTTATCAAACAAACAGTTAATTCTTCCTCGTATGAAAAGTTCAAGAACATTTTGAAACGGCTCCTTGTGGAGCCATTCAAAACGGCTCTTCTCAGAGCCACCGCAAAAACAAAAGTCTTGGTCTTTGTTTGCTTTGATTCTTTTGTCATTGTTTTGTTAATGGAAATAATATCCATCCCCTAGATTACCACGAAACACATTTAAATGATATATGGCTTTTCAAAAACAGAATAACTGGATCCTTAAATCAATTGACCTTAACTCAGCTTTAACAATGCAAACATCAGAGAAAGTAGCCCACAAACCTGGTCTTGACTACCTTATGGAATGTTTCCTCCTGTGTACTTTTGCCCGAATCATCAGTGTTTTGCCCAAAAAATTTCAAAAATTTTTGAAAATGGGGGCTGCAGCCCCCCATCCCCCACTCTGTACACCTATTGCTAGCCATAAAAAAATAGATGTCAATTGTACCTGCTATTTATTTGCCAATTCGTAAAAATACCACACAATCTACTATATATATACAAAATGTAGCTTTAGATTAATCTTAGAGATGTATGAAGAGAATAAAATGAAGCAATATATTGTTATTACCTTGTGAGTCTCTATAGTAAGCATGAGTTATGCTACGGAACCTCTCTTGTCCAGCAGTGTCCCAAATCTATCAATATCAAAGTAAAAGAAAATGAACCATCAAGTAAACTCCCAAATATGGCAGTTGGTAAAGATGTTCCGATAAACTAAATGCAAGTGAACACAGGTGCATTCATAATTTTCTCAGTCATATAATAAATACGTAATCCTAAGAAAGCTCGAACAGTTAAGGATTTATACTTAATAATAATGGAGGCACAGTGGTGTAATGGTAAACGCACTGGACCCCAAATCAAACAGTCCAAGTTTGAGCCTCTGGGGTCACTGCATTAATTGTGTCCTTGAGCAAGACTACTCTCACAGTGCCTTCTCTTCAACCAGGTGTATAAATGGGTACCGACAAATTTATTGCCTAGCGTCCCAACCAGGGGAGAGTAGAAATACCCCTAGTCACTTAGTGTCACAAAAACAGGAGTAAGCTCTGGTTATGTGGGCCACCTAATCCATTGCAGACTCTCCTATACCTTGACAATAACTGCGATATTTGAAAATTACATCACACAATTAGTTGTCAAATTTAGTAACATCTAGTTGTCAATAACAAATAGTTGTTGACAACTAAATGCCTAATCTGTGGAGGCCCTTAGTCGCTGTTTACTTCTGTTTAATATGAAACACAAAAAGAAATTCATAGTCTCCATTACTGCCCATACTGCCCTAGGGCATAAACCTGAACGATAGGGATTTATGGTTTTAGTCAATTGAACTTTACAATGGAATGATTTTTTTTTTCATACTTTCATGGTTTAAGAATTTCTCTTATTGTAAAAGTATGCACAAGCTTGAGTGTTCAATCATTATGACAACATTTTATATTCATTGTGGGCTAAAATGTTCAAGCTTGTTGACATCTGTCTTAATTGGATGCTGATAACCGAGAACTTACGACTTCTATTTTATTCTTCTATTTCTCACATTTATGACATATTTCAATTAGGAAAGATTATTTTCAGACAGGGCGGAAAAATAAACAATATAAAAATTTCAACATTCTGTCTAAAGAAAATCGAGAAAGGCGAAATTAAAAATTTCCCAAGCTTACAAGTGTTGCTATACATACAGAACACTGTTACCTGCAATTTTACTTTCGTGCCATCGACTTCAACGATTTTATTCTACAAGAAGGGAAAAACAGACCTGATCTTTAAATACGCACATCGAGACATGCAAATGCAGAGAATGGAGTAAAATTCCAAATGCAAATATCCAGCTGGGATTGAATGCAGGGAAAACTGTTCCGTTTTGAAAGTTTAATTCTTCATCTAACCTTATAATCGATCCCTACTGTAGAAATAAAAGAGCCGGACAAGAAAGCACCATCTTTGAACCTGACAAGCACACATGTTTTGCCCACACCGGAATCTCCAAGCAACATAACCTGCGAGAAAAATTAACAAGTTCAAAACTGCGAGTAAGCTTTATTCAAGCTGTCCACAAATTAAAACACACGGCACTGGATATTAAACTGCTTTTAAAATAGCAACTGAGTCATTTTGATCGCAGAAGAGAAAGTTTTTCAACATCACTAGTTCTCAAAACTTTGCAGCGGTCACAAAACAATCAGCTGGGCAAACAAACAGTTCACAAGCTAAAGCCATTTGCATTGCGGATGATTCGGGCGATGGAACCAACCAACCACGAGATAACTGCGCGAGGCGTCGAATATTCATTCTAAGTCATGAAGTCTATGGAGAACAACTAGATGTATTAAAACATTACCACGAGGGCAAAACGATAACCAGTCTTATTTGCCGTGAAAGATTTGTACTGCACGCTTAGAGAACCTGACCAAACGTACCTTACAAGCCACGTCAAAATTATCGCTCGCCGGACGTTTTGGCCCATTTTGCAAGTAGGACATCGCTACTGATGTCACAGATCAACCCCAAAATGGAGTTCCGGTATTACCGGTGATATTTCTCTAGTCCCTGCAAGAATACATATAAACACCACTCGAGGTTATTCTTTGCTCTGGTTCAATTACAGCATTTAGATCGCCAAGGAATCGAGTTCACATACATTACCATAATAAGTGACGTCATCACATCCTTCCCGCGCAAAAGTACGCGGGAATGTTTAAAATTCCTCAAATACGTGGAATTTTAGAAATAGTTCTGCTGGTACATGATACATTCAGGCACACTATTCCTACCGCTGAAATTGCCACGAAACCAGCCAACGCGGAATTTTTCCCACTCCTAACGCCCCCTGTGAATAAGTTCAGTTACTTTACAACCCTCCAGGCATCTCACTTGTAAATTATTCAAGTCTTTTTAACCTACCTTCTTTAACCAAGTGACGCTCCCTGGGGTAGGGGGGTACTTCCTTATTTGGTTTATACGCGCGGACGGGGACGTGCCATGCCACTAGACAGGGTATGGTTTTTTGGCCTCGCTGTCCTGAACAGGGTATACAATTTTGCTCGCCTCTGTGCTAGACCGGGCTAACCGGGCCAGAACTTATCCTAAACAGGTTACACGATCTGTACGGCTCATCGCGCGAGCGACGAAGAGCGAGTCAGCCCGGCGGGAGGGGTCTGGTGCGGAAGCACCAAGAAAGTGAGTGTGTATTTTGTCTCTTGTCAGGGTCTTAAAAAAGTGTGTTGTCCTAAACAGGGAAGGATTTTAAGAGAATTTTTAACCTAAACATGGTCAGGATTTCGAACCCTCAGAGGCACCCCTTTACCCAGACATGAGTTAGGTAGCCCCCGGCTTGAAACGGTAAATTTGTATCCTCCTTTCTCCTCTCGGTGGCGTTTTCTTCTCTTCCTCACTGTCTTTCGACTCTCTGCTAAATTTTACAAGGCAGTGCTTGAGTTACGAGTATTTTTGTTCAAACACGAAATGCTCATGGACATTCAAGATGATAATGAATTCTTGGAAGGAGAGAGCAAAATAATTGTAATTCTTTATCAGCCATTTTTCCAAAACAGGACGACAGCATTTGAAAAAGCCAGACATTCTCAATTCACATTACCTTGTGCATGAGCAATCCGTTAATTCTTTCCTAGCTTCAGGAGTATTTAAAGAGTTGTTTATAACAAAACTGGACCATTACATTGAAGCTTTTTTTGAACGAAAAGTTGTCTTTTAGGTTTTGACTTTTAGAAGTCATTAAAAGAATAAACAAGCATTTCTCCCCAATTTATCAGCCGCTCGCTCTGGTTACATACTCACCCGCACTGTTTACCTCGAGCCCATATGGATCTCCTACCCATACCTTTCGAAGTCAACCTTTTTCTTGAATGTCTTTCTTGCAGAAACGAATTGCACCCGAACGTGGATATTGGCTTCTATTTACTTCCGCCAGTAAATAAGGAAAATAGATCGGAAAATAGAGGAAAATATCAGCCTTTCACCCTCAGACCTCCACACAGTACATCAGACCAGCCTAGGCCATAACTGTACTCTCCTTGACGAGCGCCAGACCATGCACGCTGTGAGCCATGACCACGCACGCACGCACGAGCGCCGCGCACGCCGCGGGCCATGACCACGCACGTCATGCACCCAGCCTTCTTCCGCCCTCGGAATGGTCACACGAGACGTTTTAAACTTAGCGAAATCAGTTCGTGATAAGCTCGACGTTTGACTCAACCGAGTTCGTCCTACTGAATTTAAAAGCAGACGGATGGAACGCGTTGATCGATCGAAACTCGAATTAAGCAACGTTCGACCCAATGGTCGAGCTTTACCCGTTTGGATCGACTCAAATTGCAATTTAGTTCGTCTTATGTAAAGTTTGACGTTTGACCTGTGTAGCGTTTGTTCCTATTTTATGAATACCTTATTTGTTAGATAATCTGTAACCATTGTTTTGTACACCCTAACCGCAATCACGTGATTATACCATTATATTATTATACATAGATTAGTTTTGTTTAGTTCTGATAAAGCAGCTGTGTGGAACACTTGTCCCGATTCATTACGTACTCTATAGTAGTACTGTACTCCGAAGTACAAGTATGCTTGGAGGATATTTTCTGAAAAAGCTATACAAACAACACTATCGAGAATTTAAGGCGCTGCAACGAGCAGACTTCTTCAGGATACTATTTACATTCATTAAAGTACCTTAATTCTTCCAAAACTTCGCAGACAACATCAATAATGGGTTTCTTTCCCATGTCACAATGTCTCGTGGGCTCGTGTGAAAATGTTAATCATGGAAAATATGACGTGAAAATTTTCTTTTCTGGCGAGAGACCATTTGTATGGTCAAAAGCGTTGTCTTCGTTTCGCGCTTTTTTGTCAACCGGCACCGAAGCCATCATCTAGCTATCACAAGTAGAGTGGAACTGAAGGTTGTGCTAACACGTGCTCTATAATAGTTGCTCCAAGCACAGCAATGTGTACAGCAATCTGCCATCATGAGCGCTAACTCCATACATCTCTTTCATAATTGTTCCAACGTCGAACGGATAGCAGCCACATAAATGTACAATAATCTTCGGTTTCTCGTGCCCAATCTTCAAACGAAGCCAATTGACATAAGGAACAAAGAGAAGTACCCTGCCTTTACTACACAGATGTATCATTTCATAATTCCAGAGTTTCTATGCTGTAGAGTCCAACTTTCTCTGTTTTGGGTAAAGGCTTTCGCTTCTCCAAATGCTCCAGGAAACTATCCAAAGTACGTAATTTGTCATAAGTGCGGACCTAAGGAAAATTGAATTGGTTAATTTGCTAAACGGATTCGCAGAAATTATACAGCTGTTTCAAGATAGGTTGTTAATGTTTTTTCCTTCCTCCTTGCTGAGGGAAGGTGAACCTCATTCATGCAACGCCAAACTAATACTACCCATAATACCACTCGGCATTGCCGCGTACGCTTTCCGCGGCAACCTAACTTACGAAATCCTTTGTTACCAATTTACCAATAAAAAAGGGCTATTAATAAGTGCTTTAAGAAGGTGATAGCTAGGTTTCACTAATCAGTGATATGAATGAATGGAATCATCTGTGGGAATTGGGGTTAGCCAGTTCTCCTGATGCCATTTCGCCCGGACTGTTAGATCTTTGGTCAATGGATCAAAGAACGACAAATAAACATGTTTTGTACAATTTTGTTTCATAATGCCCACAATATTGTCCTTTTCGCTCGCTTAGTTAAAAGAACGAATTTAATACGTCCTTCATTGAACTTTCAGCCCGGGCGAACAGACTTAAAGTCTGGGCGAATCCTATCGGGCGAAACGACTAGTTACCATCTATGGACTCCGGATTGAGTGTCAACCGAAGTAATGATTATCCCAGTTGTGAATACGATTTAGGCAATTGCAAAGAAGCAGCAAACAAGTCATGACTTTACATGCTTTCTCAACTGAGGTATGTAGCCGCTTAAACTGAGCTTCCAGGCTCTCGGTTAGTAGAGATGATTGAAAACGCGGGCGTGCCAAAAATACACGTTTGGGGGGGGGGGGGGGGGGGCTGACCGCGGAGAGCCTGCAACAGGTTACATTAACTGGGAATTGGCTTGTGTCACATTACACCGGCAACGCGGAGGGTTACGAGTTCCGACGAAGGCCTCAATCATTTTTAGCCGTCTTTACAACTGTGTAAACTACAAACACAACTACGACTATAATTTTTCATGTCCACCTCACAATTAAGAGGTTTGATATGTCTCAAGTCCTTCCCCAACCATCCCCTCCCCCCACACACCAACACCACTAAGCCTTGTCTTGAGAAAGACAAACCAATACTTTAAACATAATATGTAACCTGTACCTGTTGAGCGACAAGTTTGTGACAGCTGACCAGTAGCTCGTGGGCTTCGGGCATGAGAACCAGTTGAGTGTAATGAGCGTTTAACAGCAGTCCTGCCCAGTCCAACACCTACAAAATAGGTGAACTGTAAAGATCGACACACACAAGGGGACATGTCGCAGTGACAGTTTCCCTCGTGTAACATGTCCTTTTATTCGAAAAAGTTTTGTTGCGGAGACAAACTTTTCTCCCCGCAACCTGTTGCATGAATATCAGCTGGTTTGAAATCGTTCGCCATGAAGCAGGGACAAAATGACCTCACTTTTAACTTTTTAATATTGCATCTTGTGCGCTGCTCTTACAAATTGTCCCCGCTAAACCCACATCTTAACACTTCAATCTGTTTTATGTGCACCAACTGGCGTACTGTCTCTGCAACATGCTTCCTATGCGTACACACGAAGAGGCTTGTCCCCGCTTCACGTCCCCACATCATGTCCCATAGCGTTTGTCGTCCTAAACTTTTTACGATAGAATTTATAACTGGAAAGCTGAGTACATTACCAAAGGTTGCAATTATGGGTTTGCTACTAAGAAGGACATTGTTCCGCACTTTGAACCTGGCCTTTCTGCACTTTAATATCTTATGCAATAATAACTGGGGGTGATTTTCAAGGAATGACAACAGAACAAGCAGTTTTACCTGTGGGTATTTCAGTGTGTTACAATCCACTTCATCGTCGAAGCCTGTCAGACCATGATACATGAGGTACATAAGAAACTTCAACAAGAGCTTGAAAATAAAAAAAATCATTGAAAGAAAGTTAGAGCCGGTTAAAGAAGCAGCTGAGAAAAAAAAACACACAATAGGACACCGCCATTGTTAATTAGCACCACTAAAGGAAGCCACTTACTAGAGCGTTTTCAAAGGAGAGCTTCTTTAAACTAGTCTGGAGGAAAATATCATTTACAGGGTAGCTTAATATTGAGCAGCTGCAGTTGTTAGTTAAGGAGAAAATACTGCACCTAAAAAAGATGTGGACGATACAGTGGTAATTTCCAGGCTAACTACCAAATGGACAAGCAACAATAATGAATGATTTAAGTGTCTGCTTTCAGATCTTTTTAAAGTGACCTTACTTAGTGTTGGGTCCTTATGTACTTATATTACAGAATATCATAAACTACCACAAGTAAAATGAGTAATAGCCTTTTCCTGAGAATGAGATGGCAGCGGAAATACTCACTTGATGAAGGAGGAATCAAAGGAACACGTAGGGACTGTGCGAGAGACTGCTACCTCCCCCCTGGCTGGGGCCGGGGGTCCACTACTGTCACTCAAGGGGCTGCCGCTGAATTCTCACCAACCTGACTAATGATTTAGCCGAGGGTCATTCTATTTCGAGCGGAAAGGTTACGATTGAAACGATATAACACTGGCATTTCATTTTTCAGAGTTTCTTTCAATGTAATGCTGCTAGCACCTTGGCAAGAGATAAAGTTAGGGGGTGGTAAGGTGGCAATCACGAGGTTCTTTTCCAGCATTTCAAAAACGCCCGTATACGACAGATTCGCGTCCAAATAAACACACAAAGCTTGTGCGTAAAGAGTCAGACTTTAACCCAGCTCTGAACACGCGCAGCTTTTATTACTTAAATAATGTGTATTTTAGGATACAGGTACTTTGCCGCTGTCTTGCCCAGTGGCATCCGGCGAAAATTGTCATCTTCTTGTGATTCTTCTGGGATATTTTGACTTGACTCTTTAGGGAGTATTTGATCTTCTGGGCTGTAGGGAGGAAGACAAGGGATCAATTCCTTTCAGCAATTGGCAAATTGAAAGTAGAGAAGGATTAAACGACGCCGTCCTCGGCATCTCCAATTTCTAGTGTAGGGAATTTTAAGGAAAAGAACAAACCTCAAAATGTGGCGTACACAAAGGACGATGGTATCTTCAGAGATCCCCTTAATGTTCTCGTAGCACTCTCTAAGAAGCTCCTACATGAAAACAAGAAAAAAACAATCGCAGTTAGCGTACTTACATAGACAGGATAAAAAAAAAACCTTTCCTTGTAAGCGCAATTCTTTCCTCTCTAGAGAGACGCGAACTGGACACGAAAAATTTCATATTCATAACACTATCGTTTTCCCCAAAGCTAGTGAACAATTCCACAGGGCCATGTTGAATCATTCACGATCCATCAAAATTTTCAACAGGCCCTATCTGAAGTGAGCTTGACAAGCTGACTGCCGATAACGCGAATTCACTTCCGTTTTGAATATCGCGACCTAACTTCCGGTAAGACAGGGTCGACTGGATAAAGAGCCGACCCGACTCAGGTCGGGTGCATTGGACATGAGTGGAATCGAGTGCTGTCCAGTTTGGGAAATGATTGGATAGTTACTTTCAAACAAATATGAATTTTACTTAAAATTGACTTACTTACCAAATCGTTCTTTTCTACAACACAATCCAAAAGTTCTTTACTGCAGCTATAAAATCAAAACAACACACATAAAAATCTAGCCTAGAGTCAAATCTGCTCCCACAGAGGACTTAATTCTCGAAATCTCATGAAAACTTTTCACTTGCGTTTGCAGGATCCGATTGCAGTCTTACATGTCTTTAGGTTTTTCTTCTACTCCAATGACCCGAGTTATCAACACAACGCTTTCTTTGCACGCTGAATTCAAGAAATCCACAACAGAGACTTCTTTGATTCTTCCTTAAAAATTGCATGCTGATGACGTTGTTCCTTACACACTAGTGTAATGCCTCTGATTCGTTGTTACTTTCGCGCGAAAATTCAAAACTGCGCAACAACCAATCAGAGACGCCACCCGGATCTCTGTGGAGCTACGTCATCAGTATGGAATCTCTGACCTCGCCACCTCGATCCCAGACTCTTCCTCCATTGCCTCCCTTGTTTGAGGAGACAATGGAGGCTAAGCCAAAAGGAGAGAGAGAGAGAGAGAGAGGGCTCGGGATCGAGGCTGTGATGCCCCTCGCTCGGGAAAATATTTAGCGCGAGAAGATAATTTTGTCTTTTTTCAGTGATACTAACCAATTAAACTTAACCAACTGCTAATGATATCACCTTTACCTTACCTGGGTGGTACACACTTGGTTTTGACAAGTTCAGATACCGATTTTCTTGCCCAAAAATTTTTCTCGTTGATACATCTGGACAGAACACTGGTAATAAAATGTTGAGATAGAACTTCTGTCTTCTTACCGAACTAAAAAGAAATAACAACAAAAAAAACTCGGACTTAGAGTTGGTTATTCTTTTTTTAATATTGTCCTAACCATTAACATGTTATCTATCTTTTTCGTGTGGTAACCTGACCCATAATTAAAATGGAGGGTTCTAATAACTTGAAGTCCCCTGAGGCTGCGTCCAAGCACTACGCCAGAGTAATTTGATAACGCAGCTTTATTTCTACGGTTAGGCCTACCGTCCATACTAATCTGTCACGAAAACGGAGCTTTCGAAAACGCTCTTCAAACCAGAGGAATCCGAAAACACCGACTTTGCGTTTTCGTGTGGACGTAAAGCACTTTGAAAACGGAGCTTTTCGAAAACGATTGCATCACGAGTCACGTGATTACCCTGACGCTCTTTTCCTCAAACACAAATCCAAAATGAGCGGTGATTGTTGCTTTTTCCAATTTTTCCGGTCTAGTGTGGACAGAAAACATTTGATACGTTTTCATAGAGAAACTTCCGTTTTCAAATTTCTCCGGCGTAACGTGGATGGGGCCTAAAACGCTGCTTTGATACAAAGAATTGATATGTTAAGTTTGGAATTCAAAGGGAACGGAAGTCAGCTGTTGCAACTAGAATTTAAACAATTTTATTGTCTTTTATCGTCTGACATACCTTGCCTTGAAATGGCACGTTTGACGCTTTGCCGGATTCTGGTGCTGAGGTTGAAGCTTCAGCTTTGCCATCTGCAAGAAAGCGTGATTAAATGTAGTTAGAAATATAAATTGTCTTTGTTTAGACACTTTTCAAAATAAAAGAAGTTATATAGGCTGGGGATTGGAGAACAAGTGTTGCATCGCTTTTTGAGAAAACTTGGCAGTTTCCGAATCTGATTCTGAAACCGAAACTAAAAGAAAAGCTGAACTTCTCTACAACGGTCTTTCAAGGACTGAATTAACGGCCTGTTGCCGAGAGGTCTAAATAAAAATGAGGTGTATCGATTGGCGTACGATGAGGTGCTAAATCTTGGCCGATATTACGTGGTAAACGTTTATAGAGGACTCCACGAAAAAGAAGATCCATGACCTTATTATTTTGGTCTCACTGTATCAGTGTACATACCTTGTTTGGATAGCTTTAACTTCATGTAATTTTCCAGTTCTGCAGAAAACGTATCAAGCGTCGGAGTCTTAACGAGAAAGGAGGACAACATAGTTTTAGTCAAGTTTCAAATGTTTAGGTACAAACTTACAAATTGACGTAACATTTGTACAACGTAAAAAGAATACCAATGACTGTTTAACACAAATTTGCTGTAACATATTCAAACTCACCAGTTAACTTTTCATTTCTATTTAATATTTTAAGACCATCCCAAAACTCACTTTTACATGGAGGCGTTAGATGTAAAGTTCACAGTATGTTTACAATAATTAATTTATCAGAAACTTGTCAAGAAATGTACCTTAAATGGATCTGTTAACTTTTGCAGCACTTCTTTTTCAACTTGATCCTCCTTTACAATTAACTCTGACCAACTCTGAAGAGCCTGCAAAAATCAACAAACTATGAGTACACGATATTTCAGAGGGAGCACATAAAAAGGTTGAGGATCCTTGTTGTCTCGTTCAAGCATTTTGGTCTCACTTAGGGTGTGTGGAACAATATGCCATGCACTCGAAGAAATAATAAAACCATAGAAATTTCAGTTTTCAGTGTTATCTTTTTGGGGTTGAATAAAGCTTGAGCAATGTCCAGGTCGGTCTCTTTTAGGGGTTACATTCAAATTTTCTGACAAGCATCGCCGACTTTTTCTTATGGTAGTCCTCCAGCGCAACACCTTAAACAAGCCTAACGTTTACGATCGATGCCAAAATCCACTACGCACCTCGCCTGGTCTTGCTAGCTTTGGTGTAACAAGTAACTCTGGTTTTGAAGTTTCATCTATTAGAAACCTGAACAAAAACAAAATACCCAGTAAACAGTACAATCCAAACAAAACTGTTTTTGAGAATGCGCGAGTTCAAGATAACATGAAATTACTAATGCAAAATCCCTGGTTAGCTTAAATAGGAGAGTAACTTCTAATAGTTTTAAAATAAGCACAGAACAGGTGCAGCTTCAGATGTTCTTGTGGCTCATCACACACTCCCCAATTGTGCGCCAAGCCCTAAGGGCATCCTCGCAGGACGTTAACCAGGTACTGTGTTTAACATCAAATTGAATTTTTAAATAAGCCAATGTTTATGCCAGGGAATAAAAAAATTGCAAGGAATATACACTGTAAGTACTTACTTTGCAGTGGAATCTAACTGACCAAGAGCAGCTGCTAAAGAGCATGTGCCAATCGACAACTGACATACAGCCACACAGTGGTGAAAACCAACACAAATGAAGCCAGGAATACAGCACGCATAACAAGCTCCATTACTCCGCACATGACCAAGCAATGTACTCTGTTTTTCTATTATTTTATCGAGGGTCTGCCAGGACTGTAATGTACCATACTTAATGTTCCACACCATGATTACATCTAAATAAATATAAAAAATGCAGAGTGATGAGAAAAGAGCAGTTCTAACAGCAAAGTATAGTGTTACATGCGTTCAGCTTTTTCAGAAAATATTCACATCTCAATAAAATGCTTTTTGTTTGAAACCCACCATCTCACTCTCCAGCATTCTTTAACATTATTACAGTTTAGCTAAAAACTTTCCATGGCTTGTGAGACTCCCACTCCCTCAGACTTTCATCTGACCTTCCAAGAGGGGGGGGGGGGGGGGTGGGTAGTATTTTACTGAGCCACACATTTTCAATATGCCAATTTCAATATATTGAAGTTCTAACTTGGCTTCAAGTCTTGCCAGAATTAAAGAAATTATTTAACTAATTGCTCAACCTTGATGTGATTCCCTTTGTTTTTCAACTGGCCTCTTTGATGAACTCTGAACTTTTTGGACACAATGAGCACACCACTCTTCTTTTGAAATTGTATCATTGATTAGTGATTTTTAGTTCTCTGCCTTTATAGTTTTATCCGATCAATTGTTGTACATTTTTAGTTTTAATTTTTAGAATATACATGTACTAAGGCTGTGGATTACCTGTAAACTAGCTGATTAGCTAAGTGTAAACCCCACATTAAATAAAGTATTTTATTGTATCCTATCGTAAATACTGTATCGTATCATATCGACTGTATCATGTTACAGTGAGGACACTGAATGTTAACGCTGAATGTTAACGCTGAATGTTAACACTGAATGAAAATTTTTTGTACATTTTTTTAGTCACCATAGAAAGAAGGATCTTCATCTGAACTATCAACTATGTCCCTTCTGCAAAGCACATTGCTCTGTTCTATGCATTCCACTTGGACATTTCTACTGGAGCATTTTTAACTTCCATCAAAACCTCCAATAGTACCCAAATGTTCATGGCAAGAACACTAATCTTAGACAATAGGTGTAAAGCCTTCATTCTATAGTAAACAAAAAAAATTTGTACAAACTATGTCAAGTGTTTGTGGTTTCCAGTTTCTTTACTGTAAAAAAAAGTTCCACCTGTATCATTCTTTGTACCTTTTAATTTTCCATCAATAGTACAGCTTCCACAGAGACAAACATGGTCAGTGTCTATGGCTGACAAAGCAACAGATCCCTGTAAAGAATAAAACAAATTAATGAATTACAAAATCAGTACACATTATGTAATCTCTGCTTTACTGTACTATTGTATTAAATTATATACGTAAACCTTCAGGCTACTTAAATTTATAGTTATAGCAGTCTATGCAAGCAGACCTGTTTCTGGATGGAATAAGGTAAATTATGTTTGTTCTTTACATTAACCAGGCCGTGAAATAAGAATATAACAAAATTAATGACCGCTAAGAACACTTCATTTGACAAAAGAATGTTAAGACCTTGTTTTTGTTTCTTTCCTTGTGCATAGGTTGTAGTCTATGAATTACTCTGCAGGAAAGTGCTGACATGTTTCCACTTGTGCCCAGCTGTAGCACTGTTTCTAGTTCTGTGATGCAAAGCACTCCATTAGACCCTGTGTATCGAACATTAAACATATTTAAGTAATATACTTTCAAGGTAAACAGTTAAATTTTATTGGCAGCCAAGAAATACAGGGCCACTGTGGGGGAAGGGGGTACTGTTTCAACCCCTGTGCTAGGTAGAGTAGTCAACAGCTTAACATGTCTAGGGAGCCTTAAGTCAGGTGTTGAAATTGCAGGCTGACTAGAGAGTTGGGTAAGGACTTGCTCTGCTGTTATTTCAACCAAACTTTCCTTGGAAAGACTGATTCTTGCATTTCAGTATTTGGAAGCTGGGTTGAGGTGTTCCAAGGTGTTCTACCTCTGATGGTTTAGCTGTTATAGGCAGGGCTCAAAGTTAACGACCAACTGGTCGCATTTGCGACTAGATTTTTGGCTGTGCGCCTAAAAAATCATGTGTGGTCGCACCACCACGCCTTAAAAGCCAAAGTACAGTGTGACTTCTCTAGTGCTTACTCACCTGACCATACTAACGTACTCCGATTAATAAATATAAATATAAACATACATATAACACAACCAGGCATCAAATAATAAAGTTGCATCATTTTCCTTTCATCGGTGTGTGTTCCATTCATCGTCTTTAAGCCTTATTTCCCAATGGATTCTCCGAACTCGAACGTTCATTTCTTCCCAACGTTCTGTGTTGTAAACAACTCCGATGACACATGCAAATGAAGGAATGAAGCACGTGCTTCTTGGTTGCCAAATGGGGGTCATGGTGCCAGGTGGTCCCAGCAGAAAGCGTGGAAAGTGGGGATGAGATTAAATCGTGTGCTCGTTCTTCGCGAACAACGGTTACAGAAAGCTTTGTTTTGGCTTGTCTGACATACAAAAATGTCCAGCATTTCCGGAACAGGCTGGTCCACGAATTCTATGGCTTGAAAGCTAGCCAAATGTGCAAAGTTCGTGCTAGTTCTCACGAATACCCGGATGTTGAAAAAATCAAGAATCTTCGTGAACAGAATTTGAAAGGTGAGGCAAACAACAAGCAACTGGATAGTGAGGATACTCAATGAAGTGACTTCAGAAGTTAATATCTAAGCTTAACTCTTGTGTGAAATATCCTGATTCTTTTATTTGTTTTTGTTGTGTTCAATACTCCTAGAATAGGCCCAGTTTGCAACACAAAGCCTGAGTCGCTCTTTTTGGAGCGTTAAGTATTCTTTTGGGGTAGGTGCTCCAAGTATTTGATGCTGTGCGCCTTAAATTTTTAACTCTGCGCCTAAAATTTCGGCAGTGCGCGTAAAAATTTACACCTGGTCGCACAAGTGCTCCCAAAGCCAAGAATAAACTTTGAGCCCTGATAGGTAATGAAAATGCATCCCAGCAGTCCCCCTGGTCTAGCCACAACCCCTCAACTGGAGAAGAGGGGAGGGCAAGGATGTTGCTGTTCATCAGCAGTTGACTAGGTTTGTGGGTTAAGTACATGATTGTATATATACTGTATATGCATGAATTGTATCATTTTTGCATTTTTACTCACAGTATGATGTGATATGATGTCCTTCCTCATGTACGCAGCAAGACAGGAGTTCACAAACCTGAGATCAATAAAACAAAGTAAATTAAACTAAATTTCTGTTTAAAGAATGACCCATGGCAGCAACATATTGACAGAATGTCACTTTGAATCTCATGTTCTTCATGAGTGCAGTTTTATTTCATCCCAGGCCTTTTCCCTACTCCAAACAATGTACCAGCTTCTTTCCTGTGGTCTGTTGACGCAATCGCACAACATTGAATTGAGGCAAGGGGGAATTGGAGAGTAAAGTGAATTTTTAAACTTAGTGAAGAATTAGTTCATGCTTATTGTGCATCTATCAAGTTAAGATGCACATGAAAATTTTGGAGAGCACAAGAGCATTTAGAGAGGCATAGGAGTTGCTTGAGGCACAGATAAGAGCAACTGAACTCTTAGTTGATTTAAACTGCATGAAATTGTTCTAATTCCCTGGTTTGATATGATGATAAATATGCCATGAAAACTAATTTTATACCACAGAACTGCAGCTCAGATTGCCCATGACAACACCATACCTCTGCAGGAGGGGTTAACTCAATCTCTACGGTCTCTGTGTTTATGTTACTGGGTCCTGATAATCCATAATTTGTAATATTCAATATGTACTTGTTTGTTTCCTAACAGAAGTAAACATAAAAAAAGAAACATCACAAAAGACTCAAAAAAATGTTATAATGTACAAACTATTTAAAAGTCTTTAGGCATTTTCAAGTTCACGATTTCTTCTGTTTAAAAAGCAAGTCCTGGTGCTAAACCACCCTCATAAAATAAGCTTGATTTACAGTAAAATGATTATGAAGTAAAACTCATTTCCAAACATTTATGACAAGGTTTGCATGAGCCTCTAAAATGAGCAAAAATAATATCAGAAATTCAAATCAAGTGTCTCACACTGGATTGATGACTTTGTGTACCAAACAGATAATACATACCTGTGTTCTTATTGTTGCAGAATATGGTTGCTTCTGATACTGGAAAGCACAACTCCAAACAAGACTGAAACTTCAAATTATAAAGTATAAATTAAAACAATAATATTATCATTATTAAATATTGCCTTTACTGAACTCCGAGTAGAGGAAATTATTTTACATTTTAATAATCAGGAAGGCAATATTTTTTATTGTATTTAATAATATTATTATTGCTGTTGTTATCACTATGTTAATGAGTCATATAGTACTGGTACATACCGACAATAAACTGCTCTTTTTACAAGTTTCTAAGACCTGGGATCAGAATTTGACCACTTTGTCATTTGAAAGACTAGTTTTTATCATCAATACTTGAACTCGTATGCTAGTCACACGGAAATCTACAGTTAATGATAGATTTCATGCTGGTGATCATTACCAATATTACTATGTTCTATTCACAGCATGCTAAAAAGTGGGATTTTCTGGACCATAACATTAAAGCATCATCCTGGATGTACTATGTTGCAGGTAACTTAAAAATTTACTTCATGAGGCCTTTTGCATCCCTTGGCAGAATAAGAACTGATCAAGGATTATTTGGCAATAAATCTTACTCTTGCGAAGATTTTGTGCTTCTCCTTCTTTTCACTTTCCTGTTTTCACTGGTATTTAGCAAATCTGACAAAAACAATGAAGAGCCATCTTCAAATATAACAAGCAGATGGCTTTGTAGGTTGTTCCACACATGAAAGCTGAAGATATTCTTGTCAGACTGAAATGCAGAAAACAACCTCAAGATTAATTCCAAACATATAATGCCATTTTACATGAGGTAATATGTCAAACACAAGAGACAAGTGTTTCATTGGGATATCCAAACACCAAGAAGAGAGTCGAAATAAACGGCGTGCAGTGGAGTATTTTTGATGAAATTCAAGGTGTTTGGATAGCCAATGAATTTTGATAGATCTTCTCAATCAAAACAAAAACTAAGGAGTAAACGGGAAGTAAAATCATCAAAATCTATGCTAATTAAGACCAGGTATACAAACCTCCTTCACGGTTGTGATTTTTTAACTTGATGAATTATTAATGAATTTGAGACGAATATACATGTATCAAACACAAGAGACTTGATTCTCAACAAATTCCCTAACACTGACAGAGAGAAAAATGAAAACAAGCTTTCAAAGTAGGTTGGATTTCTACTGGCTAATCTTATGCTCCTTGCCACTTACAAGCGCATTAAGTCCCCAAGAGCTGAGATCAAGCTGTTTGTAAGTTGTTTTAGTATGACCAAGTGGCTCATAACAAGAAGATATTGAGCTGTGGGATATTGATAAATAAAATTGACACATTTGTCAATTGCCCAACGGCAGTTCTAAATTTGGCCTTATGTCATCCATCAAGTCAACAAGAAGCAAAATTATTTACAGCACTGTAGTTCTCAATATAAGTGCAAATTGTCATACATTTCAAACAATCTTACTTGCATTTGTTGGCATGATTTCAAATCAGAATCTGTTTCTTTCCATATAAAAATTTCCTGAAAAAAAGGCGGGAAGAAACTAAATTTAAGCTATGGAAAATACATATATTTTACCAACTTAAAGGCTTAACACAAACAACAAAATGCGTGTAGTTTGATAAAGCTCAGAGTGGGACATACCCATAGCCTGCATATATATATATTGGGCATCTCCCTCCCAAGCATAGTTTCTCCATCAGTTTCATATTAATTCTTCTATTCACTACCCTCTTTACATGGAATTTGCAATCTCCTGAAGTTAAGATTTCTTTTAGGGTAGGATCTTTGAGATTGGACTATGAGATTTAACCCAAAAATTTTCATACTAGGTTATTAGCCAGCTATAAATAATAATTGAAATATGTGAAAGGTCCCTGATTGGTTGTTGCTTGGAGCACAAATAAAGATCATTGTTTTTGTTGTTAAAGATTGTTGTCCAGAAAAAAAACTTCTTTATAGAGCTACATGTACATACCCCAGGGGTGACTCCCATATGAAATGGTCGGGATGCTCATAAAAATATTTTTATTAAATCCCTAAAGGACACCAATCTGGGCATGGTTCAAACTTTCTTTGACTCTTAAAAGATACCACAGCAAAGAATAGTGCTGTTTTGTCAAGAACACTTTAAGTGAGACCAGAATCCTTGATTTATACCCCTAAGCGAGATGATGAGCATTTCCCATGGGAGTCCTTCCCCCCTCCCCCCTCCCCCCCCCCCCCCCCCTTGCCCGAGGTACATACACTGCATGTTACCAGTGACTTTTCTCAGAATCAATGCTACATTATTGTACTTTTGGATCTGGTTTCCAGTGTGTCAAAATCAGCTGCAGCAACTGGTGTTTTGCTCTCAAGATGTATACACTAAAAGATAGTCAGGATGACATACTTCTACATTAGAGAGACCTATGTGTCACAAATGCGTCTGAAAAATTATTAAACTTACATAAGCTTAACATGATCATGTAAGTTTCTTACCGTCTTGTTTACAGCCATTAAGAAAGTTTCATCCGCCGGATTATGAACGGCAGCACTTGTTACTTCATTTCTTTGTTCCACTGACCAGTTGTTAATAAGCTTCTGATGTTGAAGCTGTACGATAACATGTGAACTTAATAATTAAGATCTTGCTCAACAGCAAAACTCGTGTTTACATACATGTAGTTGGATAAATTGTGTACAATCTTGAAAGTTTCGACTTTTTTTCTTACAAATGCTATATTACTTACGTTATAAGCAACAACTCCTCTATCTCTAAACGTAATTAGAACATTATCACCACCAGCGTGTCTTGATATTCCAATAAGCGAGCCGTTTTCCAAAACTCTACAAAGTTCGAAAGGTTCTCTGAGGTCCGCCATTTTGCACGTGGAGACTGTGAGCCTGCTGATCTGGTCAGAGAATTCCGCATTACCTGTATGCGTGGTATCTCTTCGCGCATAATCAAGGGAATCTCCTTCAGGCTTCCGGCGCGTTCGTTTGGCGTTCGAAACTGTCGTAAATGTTCCCTAAATTTTGCTGCAGGAACGTTCCAGGAAAAAACGTTTTGTCCACTACTGGTATTATCGTTTTACTTTTTCAGTCTTGCTTATCGAGTGACAAGAGATCTTGTGGCCAGATACTTGTGGAGAGAAAACACAACAAGCCAGGGTTTCACAGGTACGTTTTGAGGTACATTTTGAAGTTCTTAATGCACAAGTATTAATGTGTTTTTTATTTTGTGTATGAAATGTATTTAGTAAAATCCTTGTTTTTATTTGTAGAGATCTGGTTACCTTTGTGGAGTGGGACATTCTGAGCAATTTTGATGACGATTCTAATCAGCTGGATTGCCAGCTCTTGCTGGTAGAACGTTTTCCAAGTGGCATTTACGTTGACCCAGATCAGATCAAGAATGAAGTAGAGTTTGGTGGTCCTGAGGTCAGATTCAACCCAAAGCATAGGTTATTTCCTGCCTCCTTCATAGTTGCTTCACTATCTGGGGGAAATCCCATATGAAAAGGAAGGAGAGGCTTGTTGGAAATTTTGAAAAGAACCCCTAATAAGTACCATAGTTAATAGAGTGGAATGGTTATGAAGCCCGGCAAACATCAAAGTAGCAAACAAAGATGACAAGATTTATGTTGGAAGATCCATGACTGTGGGCGATCTTTTGTTTTACGTTCATGCACTATGCATGAGTACGTAATCAAAACGTTTCCATTGGTTGGTTCCTCGGTCAGTAGTAAACAACTATTGTGTTTTGTGCATGGTCAAGGCCTAAAAAGAGAACAAAAACATATAACAAAGAACTTTCCCCTCTATTAACTATGGAAGTACCCAGATCCTGTTTTGTGGGCATGGCTTGAATTTTTTTAACCCTAAGAGGTACCAATTCTAAAATCAAAAGGCCTTTTAAGCCAACTCGTGATATTTGAAATGGTCATGTTATTACAAGGATGCTTAGGGAGGTCAAAGAGATTTTAAGGAGTTTGTCACGGCCCCGTGACACAGCATGAATTTAACAGCAATCATTAATTTTCCATTAATCTTAAAGTTTATTTAGTTGGAACACTTGGGCTGTTTTGATCATTCCAACTGTAATGAGTTCTAACAAGAAACTGAATGTGTTATTTACACAGTACTTAATTACAGATATCTTATTTTCTTTCAAATGAGACTAAAGCCACATTTACTCTACATCTCCTTTCCTTTAGAATTACCCTGTCAAGTCAAGGGCTATTCTGATATTGACGTTTCTGTCCTAGGACTTGAGTTATTTCAAACATCTTTGTTCCCTTATTGAACTAAAACAAAAACACTGAATCAGGGGATAGAAATTACTTGTACAAAAGAAGGTTCCAAACTGACCAAATTGATGAATCCTAGTTTTAGAACAAACCATGTGCTTTGTAGTCAGGTAACTTTTATGAGCAAGAGTACAAGCCCAGTAATCTCCTGACCTCAGTGGAGGGCGAGAATGAAAAACCCATCCAGCGTCCAAAATATCCATGAATAGATGGCATGGCCAGTAAACCAAGTCCTTTGGTTAGCATATTGAGTGATTTCCAGTAGAAAATAACAACATTTGAATTCATAGTAGCTCGCTGTGCGAATCATTTAAGCCTGCGGTAATCATCAATCAATGAGCAGTTTCAGCCAAACTGTGATGAATTAATAGCTTTATTTCCTTATGGCTAATGCATTGTTATAGGGTGGCACAGTAGTAAGGTTTCAGTCAGGGAATATTTGGATGAATGTTTGTTGCATACCAAACAGTCTTTAATTTGGGTGCACTTGTTCAACTCCAAACGCGAAAGATCAGTTTATTGCCTTGTTAGTCATTCTGTTCACAATGGTTGGCCTCTCGTAAAATACCCTGGTCAGCAGAATTACCATCAAAAAATTGTTTACAACCTATTGACTGACTGAATGAATTATTTCTTTCCCAACTAACTGTTATAACTCATTCTAGCTATGCTACACTAGCTATCACTCGTTGATAACATTTTAACTAGCACTTTCGGTGTAAATGAGACAAAGTTAAAAATAAGTTGATTGTCAAATATCTTCTGTCATATATTTTTTGGTTCAGTACTCTAAAAGGTACCACGAAAGCTCTAGCTGAGGACCATTTAAGGCTGATCATCCTAAGAGGCACCAAAACCACCGTGATTTTTAACCCTTAAAAGATATGATGAGCACTCCTGTCCTTTTGAATGGGACTCCTCACCGCCACTTTACTATTGAGTGAACAAAACTGAACAGATGGGTCACATATTATTGCAAAAAACAAGACACTATGGGAATGACAGTTACAGTGCAAAGATTGTTCTTCTTTTCTGCCTTTTCTACCTTAAATTCCAATGTGCACTCATTTGCGAAAAAATAAGGTAATTAAGTATTAAGAAAAGTAATATTACTGTATCATGGATCTCAAATTTTGACACTGGACTTCATTCATCATAACAAAATGCTTACCTAAAGCTGATGCGATTGAATGGAACTTGATTTTTAAATTACAATGGCATTGCTAGACACCATTTGATTAAGATCAGTATATTCCATTTTGTTTATTATTATTTCTCAGGTGTTAACAACAGAGACAATAAATGTTGAATCATTGGCTCACCATGCTTCGTCACATAAGATCTTTGTATTTCCCAAGATAGCCATTGACTACAGGTAAGGTATACATTTTAGCTTCCCAACCTACTTAGAAACTGAACAATGTAATGTTGCACTTTAAGTTATTTTTGTTTTGCCTTTAGACCATCAGTGAGTCAGGTAAGATGTAGCCTGATTCTCTGATGGTCCAGGTTGCTTGTGGACATGCGCTATGGAGAGCACATGGCTGCGAGCAACCTGGACCATCTGTTAATCAGGTTAGGTAAGATGTACAAATAGTTCACATGAACTGTCGTCACAACTCAACCCACTGACCTTTCTGAAACTGCAGACTCAGGCCAGTTGATTACAAAATGTCACAAAGGCTAGATCATTTATTAAACAAATGGGGCAATTATAATACATAGCCTAGGGTTTTTGCCAAAAGTTTATTCTCAGTCCACCCTACTGAGCAAGAAGAAATCACTTTCAACTTTTACCACACGTAATTTGCTTTCAGCCATGTGGGGAGAGTCCCCATGTGGACCTGATGAGGATGGTTGTCATTTTTTGTGGGTTAAAATCAAGTAATGGCAAACCACACCCACACTTATTTGAGACTTCCCTGAGAGAGTCACCTTCCCAGAATTTATCTGAGGTATAAGCATTACCTGCTGCTTCTTGCCTTTCCCCATAAACCTAGATTAGTGTATGAAAGCAGTGAAACATAGAGCACTCTGTAGATTGTGATAGAAATATTCAATTTCTCTGTAGACTGAAGACTATGAGTGCAAATATTACCATTCCAGTTCATCTAAGGTATCACCAAGCTGCTATTGGCACCAAATTTGCTTCAGTGTCACTTTCTTCTCCAAAGGTCTTTGGAAGATGTAATGGTAAGTTAACTCTGGCAACATGCTGTAAAGTTGTTTTATTTTAACCATGAGCATACAACTGTCTACCATGCCCCGAAATAGGGGAGGAGGAAATTGTAACTTAGTAAAGTGCAACCAATAACATAACACAGGGAAAATTGGCCAGTAAACTGCTGGCAGTCTTTTTCTCCCTCAAAATCAGGCAGGACCCTAAGCAGTCTGCCAGCAGTGTAACTGATGGGCTGTGCAGATAATCTAGCCCACCTGGTTTGACCATCTGGAAAAAAAGGTATTTTTTGCTGAACAAGTTCCGTTCAAAAAGTTTTGCCTGCCTGCAAAAACCAATTGCCTTCCTGCATTCTTGTTTTCTTATTCTTCATTTCTCTCTTACAGGAGTTACCTCTCCTGCACTTGAGTGTGGAACTCCACCAATCAAAGCTCCTTGTAATGCAAAGGGAATGCCAAGCTGTGATTGGATCCCCCTAAATTCAGTTAACAAGGTATTTTGTGAGGAGCACAAAAGCAGCATCAAACAGCCAACATATATAGCTTATTTCTCCATCCTATGAGGTCCTATGTAGTATTAAGCTCCAAAATTAGAGATCAATTTCTTCTTTGAATACTATTTTTTGGTTGATAATTTATCTAATTTTTGGGGTTTTTTTTACACTATAGGACACGTTACAATCTGACATACCCGTTGTTTTCCATGTTCCTGTTGGACAAATTGAACACAGTTGGCCTATCATAGCTCTTACTGTCCTCTCGACCATGGCTGGATGCAGCCTGATACTTTGGAACTCCTTGGCAATGACATAACTATACACCTTTAAAATGGAACGGTTTTCACTTGTGTATTGGTATTGCATTGTTACCCTTCACGATTGGCTAAATTTGTGCCACTTTTTGAAGAAGTACTGTAAAACAAAAACCATGGCTCGCTGGTACACATTTTCCTGTGCTTCGCGTCAGCTACTTGTGTTTACTATGAGTTTTGATTGGTTCATTGGATTGTCTGTGCATGGTTTGTGTCCCTTGTGATTTTCCAGAGTGATTACCTTGGTTTTGGTTTTATGACACTTAATTGAAAACTGCTTTAAGAGGTACACAAGTAAACTGTGAGCCCGATGTACTTTGTATGTGTTCCATTAAAAATCTGTAGTAACTAAACATTGTGAAAACTTTACTTGGCATCAAGGCAGGGACAATGGAACCGGGGGGAGCTAGGGGTGCCCCCCCCTCAATTTCAAGCAAAAAGTACATAAAATAATACTTTTACAAATATCTCCAGACCCCCTACAAGTTAGGGCCTCTGGCGCTCACTTGAAGGCCCCCCCTCCCAATTCAAAATACGCTCCGCTATCCTTGCAAGGGCTTGAGAGTTAGGAAATTTCCCAAATTCTCTGACATTCAATTTTGCAACCTCCAACTGACCATGGAAGGAGGAACCAGAAATAAAAAGGGGCTGCTCATGGTCTAATTTGTGCAACCAATACACAGACACCACAGGCACTGGGAGTATATCTTTTTTTGTATACTTTCGACAAAACAATAAATCTTATAATGCAAAAGATAGGGAAGTTGATAGTAAATTTTGCCCCTTCTTGTTAGTCTTGTTATTTCGGTAAAAAAACGAGGTATGTTTCATTTTACAGAAATGTTGTTAAACTCTTGCCTTATGAGGATGACGAAGTAGAATGGTAGGAGGGCCTTTTTAATATTAAAATTCAAGTAATTTCCGAAGGCTGGAACCTCGTGTTGACTTGCCGTCATTCCCTACCTTGCTTCTGATCTATAAGATATAGATTTAGGCCAGCCTAAAAGCGGGGCTCCTTGGGCGGGTTGTTCAGAGCCCGATTAAGCTAACCCAGGAAAAGGTACGATTTTGATTTGAGTTTTGTAACTTTGCGGTGAGATTTTCTGTATATTATTTGGCCTTCTGTTTTGAGTTTTAATAATCTATACACAGAACAAAGCAGCAAAAAAATTTTGTATAGAAGAAAAAGTTATAATTTGGTTAACTTTTAATCCTGGGTTAACATTAGCCGGCTTCCAAAAAATCCTGCCCTGTTTTCAACAAGTTAACCTGACATGAGCCCGCGATCCAATCGAAAACCAGCTTTTGGTCAGCGGTCAACTTAAAAAACACGCGACCTCGAGAGCTGTAAACTTGAACACGCGATATGGTCACGTGACACTGGTCAGCGGATACCTTGTTTTTGACAGGTGTCAATTGATCATAACATGGATGTCCAATATCAAAGAAGCACACGTTAAATCAAGGCTGCATGTCTCTGTCAACTTATTATTTGGAGTATGGACGCCATGTTGCGCGACTCCGTCGTCGTCGCCGTCGCCGTCGTGCGTACGCGCCCCCGAGCAATACCGCTAGCCATGGTAACCATGAGAAAATCAACTCATGGGTTTCCTTTTCTTTCCTATATGGGTGTGGGGCTCCGTTTGGCGACCCTTCGGGCCGCCGGAGCTCCGCTATCATTTGGAATATGGCCGCCATGTTGCGCGACTCCGTCGTCGCCGTCGTCGTGCGTACGCGTTCACGAGCGATATCGCTAGCCATGATAACCATGAGAAAATGAACTCTTGGGTTTCCTTTTCTTTCCCACATGACTATGGGGCTCCGCTTGGCGGCCCTTGGGGCCGCCGGAGCTCCGCTATAATACTAGGATATATCGAACAAAAATTGCTCAAATTATCTAGAAACACAACGTAGCGATAGAAGGCAACCAAATACAGTTTCTTGAAATAAAATTATATTTCGTGATATGAGCGTCCGTCCTTCCGCACAGGAGCCAGGGGGAAGGGAGTCTCAAGGTAACCCGAAAACGCCATCTTCTCTTGGCGGGAAATCGCGCATACGTGATACTGCGCTTTCGGGAAGCCCGAGTTTTTCTGGCGGGAAATAGCATGAAAATCGCATCAACCATTTTGTTTAATGAGTAACATCTCATTAATGAGACAATCAAACTTGTTGTGGCATTTTTTCAACACGCTAAAACAATTGGCCATCTGTTCGTACGAGTTGATGGACATAGAAGCAAGACCTCGTCAATACGCAATCACTATGATAATAGACACGCAGGCAGGATTCCGGATGACCTTCGCAATTGTTTTAGCGTGTTGAAAAAATGCCACAACAAGTCTGATTGTCTCATTAATGAGATGTTACTCATTAAACAATTACGACCGTGTTTAAATGTACAATCAGACTCAGTTCGCGCTAAGGTCTTTGTCTAACTTATGCAAATTAGTAACTCTGAACTCTTAGTTACTCTTGAAATCGCATATTTAATTAGTTTCCCTTGACAATGGCGCCAAGATGTCGCCGAAACGTCGGATTTGTCTATCGTTAGTTTTGCCTGTATGTCCTGTATATGTTTATCTAAATCGTTGTTGATTAGAAATAAATAAATGAATAAATAAATAAATAAATAAACTGATTACTGAATATATCTACTGAATATATCTACTGAATATATCTACGAGCATAGCATAACGAACGCCGGAGGCTACAAACACAACCTTTACGTATAGACTACTTCAATTCATTTTCCGCCCTGTTCTCCACGTTCTGAGCATATTTCAGATGAAAGTAAATAACTCAAGACAATCATACCTATCACCGACTTTTGACTAATCGTTGTTCATATTTTTCTTTCTAAACTGGATAATCTTTATTTAAACACGGTTAAAAATTCGTCAGCCAAAACTGCTAATTAACAATTAGATTATGAGCTCGAGATTTCTATAAAGTGATAGTTGATGAGGCTGAGGGCTGAATCAATTATCACCTCATAGAAATCGAGAGCGAATAATCTAATTGTTTTTTTAGTAGAATTCTAAGTGAAATTAACGCAAATAACGGTTTTCAATTATGTTTCTCCGCATTAGTGAACCTCAGGCTTTAACAAAATCGCACGTACTGAATTGTTCTCGGTAATTTTGCAGTTGTTTACGCGCGCGCACCCTATTTTTCAATAATTTCAAGTTTTTAAAGTCAAGAAACCGTCAATTTCCTTTTTTCAGTCGTCTCAGGAATTTAATTATCTATTTATATCTAAACTTTCTTCCAAAACTTCGGAAAAACGATAAAAAAGTCGCATTTCGTGGACGATCGACAGCTACTGCACTCTAATGGCTAATAATATACGAATAGCTTAGCCAATCGGATTGCAGCATTTGCATTAGTTTACCAGTAGAATTCTACTAATGGCTATTAGTATAAGTCTACTAGCGTTCTATCACGAATGCCGTTCTCTGATTGGCTACGTTACTCACTATCTATTCTGTAATAGATAGTGGGTAGCGTAGCAGTGTGCGCTTGAAGGCCGCTTCTTTGTGTTTTCGAGTTGTCTGTGAAGAGGATTTAGATAAAGTTTTGAACGACTAGTAGATTTATACCAAAACGAAATGAATTAGATTATTCGCTCTCGATCTCTATCCGTGATAGTTGACTCTGGCTACGCCCTCGTCAACTATCACGCGATAGAAATCTCGGGCTCATAATCTAATTGCTTAGTAGTAAAAAGTAAGTGAATATAAAAAAGCTGCTTTCCACGAATGCCGTGCCTTATACATCTCTTTTGATTAGGCGTTTAAACTGCCTCAGGGACTCTGCTTCCCTTAAGTCACAAGGAAGCCTGTTTCAAAGAATGTCGCCACTATAGCTAAAGCTACTTTTATAATAGTTTGTGCGCAGTTTATTCTCAGAGCCTCTGAGATTATATGCGGTTTCTCGCCTCTCGAATTTAGAAATTAGATATTCTGGAGCCAACCCGTGCAAAGACTTATAAACCATCGTAGCTCTTTGAATTTGCTGCTGGCTTGTTAAATTTTCCACCCGAGAAGTGCATGTATTATGGGTCACTTCGATTTGAAAGTAATTTTCTACATCTCAAGTAAATTAAGGCAAGGGCCTCCAGTTATTCACCCGGAAAGTTAGGGGGTAGTGTATCTTTTGAAGCTTTAGTTGTAGCAGCATGAAACTTTGCCAGGTCAAAAGGTTGACAGTTTGCGTCAATTTGGAATGTCGAAAATATGCAAATTAGGTCACGTGGTCTCTTCAAGCCAGATAATCTCTTTTGTTAAATGGGAACACTTTTCTTATGTCCTTAAACTTTGATGTTAGTTTCATGAGTTTAGGGTCATTAGATACATCGTTTCTGCGCTTGGAAAAGTTAAGATACGTAAATAGGAACTTTTAAAAAGACAAATCACTTTTATTGGGGGACTGGGTACTAGTAGAAGAAAACGTTTATTTTTAAATATTTAAATAATGAACTATTCAACAATTGCCAAGCACACTTCCTTTGCTGTTGTCATTAGGACTTATCCCGTACCAGTTCTGTTGAAGCCTTCTTTTTGCAAACTGTTCCCATTTTTGCTTAAAGATTTTCCACGTTTTTTTGGCCGTATCAAGTCACGTGACCTAATTTGCATAAGTTTGACAAGTCAAAAATAATCACTTTAGAAGATGTATTTGTCTCCCAAAAGTTTATGTTGTTATGAACCAAGCCTCAGAACGTAGACCACCCCCTAACTGTTTTGAGGAAAATAATTGCTGACCCATGCCTTAATCTTCCTGAGATCTCCCAGAAATGATAAGCATGCTTATTAGTTCCTCACTGGAAGCCAATTAATTCGCGCGATAGCCTTTTAAACAGTTTGAGTACAAAACTTTATATAACCCAACAAGGAAAGAAAGTAATCGCTTAAAACTAATTAACAATTCGACTACAAGCCCAAGTTTTCTATGAGAGAAAAGTAAACGAGGCGTATTAGTAGAGCAGTGATTAGTAGCCACTCAGCTGTTTTCTTTAATTTAAAA
>NW_028301547.1:23250000-23312500 GCF_042242905.1 Orbicella faveolata | reverse complement strand
CAGATGAACCCGCAGGTAGTCTAGGCTAATCTAGGCGAGCCACATCTATGTTTATATTATTAATATGTAATAAGCTCACTATCCAACTAGTTATGGTACCTGACAGTATCATTGCTGTTTTGAATTCCTCCCTAAGAATTTCAAGGACATTAAGCACACCTGTTTCACCCTGTAACACGATAAAAGTGGATAAAATCTTGTGAAGTAATCAGGGAATCCTAGAATAGTGCATGCTTATTATTTGTGCAATTATGTTACGCAATGCTGATTTTCCGGTATGTATATGATACGTCAAGTGTGTATAATTTATGTAAACTACATCGGAAAATCTAGTCTCAAGAGAGAAACGAATTATTAGTTTCAGTTGCAGATTTTAGACCAGCTATTTTATTCTAGTTTGGAAAGATTGTCTTTACTTTCTTTGAACATTCTTATTTCGTGGAACATTTCTGATCACTTTCTAAAGAGGTCTGGATGATTTACACAGTGTACAAAGAAAGTCTTGTCTGATAGTCTGGGAGTGGTGGCTTCTATCCTTTACTTGCCGAATCCGCAGGTGAGGTTTTGTGGAGAAAAAATAAATTAATAACTTCAAATTCCACACACTGAGTGGGAAGATGTTAAAGGTGTTACATTTGTATTATAACAATATTAATATAATAAATCGTGATAAGCACCTTGGTTGCGAGTCCCCAGATGGCTGGTCTGCCAATAAAAACAGCTCGTGCTCCTAAAGCCAGGGCCTTCAGTACATCTGTACCTAGTCTTATTCCACCATCAATGTACACTTGAGCCCTTCCTTTAACTGCCTCCACAATCTCTGAACGTGAATCTACCTAAAGAAAATATTACGGTGTTTAATGAATTTAAGTCTGTGTATTACTATACGTTTATTAAAGGGGAGAGTTTCCGTTCAATGATTATCACCTCCAAACACGATAGCTTCAGATATTTGGAGGGCTACTTCTTTTAGTACGGGAAATTATCACTGACAATTCTCAAGACAAGAACGTAAATTATTCTTTGTTGTTCATTTAGAGGTAGTGAAATTAAGGCTTCACCAAAGACGTGCTGGCAGATACACTTTATACGAAATATAGCCCATCTTTACCCGTTTAATTTTATCCGAAACTGAAAACCAAACAGCAAAAATATAAGAAAGGGTTTCTTGAGCGAATTAAAAATGAAAGCAGGCGAAACTGGGTAATTGATAAAAGAGAGACTTGATGTCACGGGGAACATAATCCTAGCCTTTCTTAAACTCATTAATAATTCATCAAGTTTAAACAAAGGAAATCATGAACGTGATGGCGTTTGTTTGGATATATGATTACGATTATAATTCTCCATTTTCTCCTTGGTTTAGTTTCGATTGACAAGATACATCAAACACTCAAGACAATGTTTGACCAAATTTCGAAACACCTCGAAGTTCGTCAAAAATACTCCGCTGCGCGTCGTATTTTCAACTCTCTTCTCGGAGTTTGGAAATGTGGTCAAACACGGTCTTTCGTGTTTGATATATTACTTGAAAGCACGCCTACACCTTTACAAGCACTTACAGTGGCAGGGACATAATCTAACTGTCTTCCACCGGTGTTGGAAACAATGACTCCATCAACTCCATATGCAACAGCCTCCCTTGCATCATCTGTTGTCAGAATTCCCTTTAGTATAATTGGTAGTTTGGTGATGCTTTTTAGCCAGTCCACAATTTCAAAAGAAATTGATGGATCAACCAGTGAGTCAGCAAAACTGTTGAAAGCCAAGCTACTAATGTGCTTACTTTGCTCAAAATTGGATGATTTCTTTGCTTCTGATAACTGGGATGCTTCAATGTTTGGAAGGTGTATTAAGTATGGCTGTAGAAGTGAGTGATTTTGGAAATCTGTCAGCCGTTTTCCGGGGACGAGTGCACTAACCATGAGGCCACCGCGCCTCCACAAAGTCTACTTATATTACGCTACATTTCTTGTTATACTTAAACACTGCATATAACAACAATTGGATTAAGAACATCGGGCTGAAAGTTGGCCAATAAAGCACCATAGATATAAGAACCAATTCAGCTCAACTTACTTACAGACATCACTTACTTTATAAAACATTACTTGCTTACAATACGTTATATAACATTAATCACTTACAATATAATGTACTATATACTTACATCACTTACAATTCATGACGTTACCTACTTACAATACGCTGTATTATTACTTACAAACATCTCTTATCATAGGTTGCATCACAACACGATGCACAAAATTGGGAGAAACTATGATAAAATTGTTTAATTAATTATTTATCATTGATTATTAGTATTATTATTATCGACCATTTGCCTCAAGTTTCTATGCTACTCGTCAGTTGCTTAGAAATCCTGATTCCTGCCCTTGCCTTTCTTGCCTTCTGTAGACTTCCTCCCAGATTTATGCCCCCATGTTCACCATACCACTTACCTCAAAATTATATTCATCGACAAGAATAAATTAAATGAGTTTGATTGAACATCGCGGTAAACAGTATTGCACAATGAGTTGCAATGACTTCCAATTCCTACAAACAATGTGAATACCAGCCTCCCGAGTTCTCAAATATAATCGCAGCTCAATGGCAGTCTAACTTTGGGACAAATAGAAGCAAAATCTCTAATGATGTTTAAAATTTTTGTCGTTTTTAAAATATTCTTCATTCAAATTCTCGAATCTGATTGGCTGTCAGCTGGCCTAATTTGATCAGGGCGGTGAATGTGCTATGTGTTTGTAACTGAACTGTTTATGGTCATGCCTGTGTAACTGTACAGTATACGTAATTTGCGCGCTGATTTTGGATGATTGCACTTGAATTCTCTCATTTTCTAATGCATCTCATAAACAGATTGTTGACTTAACTGATGTCTTCCTGTCTTCCTTTCATTCACCAAGAAGTTTTTTCTCAAATGTTTGTGTCATTCAGCTGTGATTAAGGTGGCTTACTAGAGTTTTAATGGATGATAACAGTGACATCACATTGAGGCAGCGTCCACGCTACGCCGGAGGAATTTGAAAACGCAGCTTTATTTCTACGGTTAGGCCTACCGCCCATACTAATCCGTCACGAAAACGGAGCTTTATCGAAAACGCCTTTCAAACCAGCTGAATTTGAAAACGCCGGCTTTTTTTTTCGTGTGGACGGAAAACATTTTGAAAATGGAACCTTTTGAAAACGATGGCGTCAATTTCCCTGCCCGAGTTTTCTGCAAACACAAATCCAAAATGACCTGTGATGGTTGCGTTTTCAAATTTCTCCGCCGTCGTGTGGACGGAAAACATTTGATGCATCTCAGAGTGAAAACTCCGGTTTCAAATTCCTCCAGCGTCAGTGTGGAGCCGTGCACGGCATACAATTCATGTTCGGCCACCCATATAGTCTCGCTGCAGTTTGATTTTATTTACTGATGCACGTAACAATGAAAGCGGGTCTAAGGGCTGAAGGGGAAGGGCACTATATATGTCCTACTGTGAAGTTCTTGCCCGGCCTGAGTTCAAATTCTGTTGGCAATCATAACCAGTTTCGCAAATCGCATGTACAAATACAGACCAAATTAACTTGGCACACTGATTTCTCACATATTGCAGTTGCCAGTTCACCATCAGGGTGAGCAAGCTTATGCTTTCCGGAGGGTGCAATTCCAACCGGCATAGTGAATTTTTGTCCGAGAACTGTTGTGGTAAGGTCCACTTGAGATATCCCACGGAGAATGCGTGGTCTAATTCGCAACCTGAAAACAATTCAGTTATAATGGGTCATGGTTAATACCATTTTTTACAACAGCTGCAGAAATTCTCGCGCGCTCATTGGCTACCGTAAACTTCCGAAAGTAACGACCCGTGCACACCCATTGTTCTGCTTATTAAACCTTTTGTTCAGAGACGTTGCCGTTGCCTTCGTGGTTTTCTTCAGCTTAAACTCCCTATGAACAATCACTGCACACAACGGTTACCGTCTCGCGCGTCACTACACATCTGTGACCATCAATACACATCAATTATCGTGACTAAACACAATTTACTTTTACTAGATGATTATTTCTAGTGCTGGTGAATGATGTTTAGTGACGGTGAATGATATCTAGTGATAGTATTAAACGTTGAATGACGTCTAGTGATGGTGGAATATATAGATTTAGCCAAGCCTAACAACGGAGCTCCTGATTAAAGTCAACCTGGCTTGAGCTTGCGATCCAATCGAAAACCAGTGCCCGGGCAACGGTCAACTTCAAATAAACAAGTGACCTCGATGAGCGCTAAACTTGAGCTCACGTGATACTGGTCAGTGGACACCTTGATTTGACAGGTGTCAATTGACGATAACATGGATGTCCAATATCAAATATGTATGTACCCTGTGAACCACCAGGAGCGCATCACTAGGAGCGTGCAACTCCCATACAAAGCCTATGTCACGGCATGTTTACAGACCGGTCTATTTTTAGGCTTCTTTTCCCGAAATAGAAAAAGAAAAATAGGTCAGTTTTGGTCTACATAAGCGCGCATCGGTAAGGAAGAAAAATGGCTGTTTTGCTTTTTAATCTTCCGGTGCAATGACGACGTCAGTTAAAAATTAAGTCCGTGCTTGTGATTGGTCACCGAGGTTACTGAGGGCCTCTTAATATGAGCCCGACGAATTTTGTGGCCTGTTCATATGGGAAATTTCAGCCCGGTCGACTGCGATGAAATTCAAGAAACAAAACCAAAATGTTGGAACGTAAACTTGTATCGTTCGCGGCTATTGTAGCTTTGTGGACTCTTGTAACTTTACTGATAAATTAAAGGTAATCCGTATACATCTGAGGTGGAAATGGATACAAGACAAAAATTATGCCATTTTTGCGACTATGTTGCGATAGCGAAGCTATTTTGTAGAAAAAGGTTTCGTCCCGGTAACCCGGAATGGAGTGTTCATATGGGAAATTTTCATCGCGGTTACCGAGATCTCGGTCGTAAAGACCGTAACCGGGTAACCGGGTCAGCCCCGCTTTTCATATGAACAAATCGAAATTTTTACGAAGAAAAGAGTGAGCCTGAGCCGAGCCTGATCGGTTTGACCGGGCTCATATGAAGAGGCCCTGAGGGGGTCTGAATTCGCGGTAAATTCAAACTAAAAAATAGATCGGTCTGTGAAAACGTCGTGACAGGAATATGGGGTAGTTGTACGCTCCTAGTGATGGGCTCCTGGTGTACGAATTAGCTGGAGTATGGCCGCCATGCTTCGCGACGTCGTCGTCGTAGGGCGCACGCGCCCCAGATCCACACCGCTAGCCACGTTGACCATGAAAAAAGAGTTGGATGGTTTTCTGTTCTATGCATGGATGTGTTTCTGTTCCCGTAGTTATGGTGCTCCGCTTGGCGGTTCGGGCCGCTGGAGCTCTGCTATAATGTTTAGCGACTATAAACGATGACAATGTGCATTGGTCAGCTGATTGGTGGTCATTGATGTGTAGCGATGGTGAATGAGAATGAAGACGTTAGCATATCGTGACACTTGAGCTCCGTTTTGTTGCATCCATAGGGAACCCATACAAGAAATATAATAGATTCCAACCAAGAGACTATCATCTTGATTCCAACCCATTATCTCCGTGTTCATATTAGTGTAGGACGTTTTTTCTGTAGGACACTTACTTATCATTTTCAACGGAGAGCATGGGAGAGGATCCGCGAGGAATATCTTAGCGTCGCGATCGCGTTTACGGTGGAACACTGTTTCGTGTCAAACCTGACTGACATTTTTTTTACAACAACAATTGTAGTCAAACAAACAATATCATAAAAAAGAAAAAAGTTTAAAATATATATATATATATATTTTTTTTTTTTTTTTTTTTTTTTTTTTTTTTGATTTCAGCTTGACTCGTGACTCGAACTTTTAAACCGGGTCAAAGACTCGTGCCACAATTTAAGGTCACTTAACTCGTGGGCTGATAACCCACCTTTTATATGCCTGCACGTTTTCCCTTTTCGTGTTTTCGTCGTTTGCTCCCGCAGCAAAATATTCAAAGGCATACTTTGGCAAGTGTTTCCTAGCGTAGTCTTCAAAGTCAGCCACACAAACAGGTTCTAACGCCATCTTTGAGAAAGCCAATGAATCCTGCATGATGATTCATGAGATTATGCAAGCGTATTGTGATCATGCGAGCGTATTTTGATTATGCAAGCGTATTTGAATAAGAACAAATCAGTGATGATTTGATTTGTACACTAAACACCAGAGTATGATTCCATTCCTCTCCAAATAAATATCTCTAAATCATCACCATGATGTCGAGAGATGTGTTAAAATCATGTCTGGAATCATAACAATGATCCCGTTTCCAACTTATGCGTAAAATCAAGTCTGCAATCATGGTAAGGTTTTACACCTTATGATCAATTTTTTTTCAATATTATGCTAATTATTATTTAGCTCGAAGAAGAGTTTTTAAAAACAAAGCCGTCACGTATGTATTTAAGTATGTATCCGAACCGAGTTTTATGCAAAGGCTCATTGCATACAAAAGAAAGTATCGTAAGAATCTTGTACTACCATACGCGAGAGAGCAGCTGAAATAAGTTACAGTATTTCTAGATCCTGTTTATTAAAAAAAAAACCGACACAGTGCTCTCAAGTCTCACGCATTGAGCATGAGGCTCACGCAAACGGATTCAATCTTGCGCTCTCACGCTGAAACGATTATTTCTCACGCATTGAAGGTTCCTTGCTGTTTTAGTCAAGTACATATATAATTAAGAGCAGCTTCGCCTAAATATCAACTAGACTTGGAAATAGCGAAAAAATCGAATTTCTTCAAACTCGCCCAGAATGAAGCCCTACGGGCACTAGTTACAAAAATATCGTTTTAAGTTCGATAAATCAAAAATTATTTTTTTCCGCAATTTTTTCGTTTCGATGCCCCAAATCGGCCAAAATCCATCGAAAATGAGCGGCATATTCAGAGGCTCGTAAACTCAAAAGTAAAAATCTTCATTACAAACTGATTACACGTCGTATTTGTACTTCCTTTTTTGTCTATTTAGAGCTAAATAGATCGTGATTTGATTAGAACTTAAATATTTGACGAATTTTCTAAATTAACGACCCAAGACAGCTTTACAAGAGGTCTACATTTAGCCTATTTTCAAATGCTAAAAAGGCGTTCTGGTACACGGCTTTTCCCAAAACGACTAGTTTGGTGTGAAAGAGCATTCTTTCTTCTTCAAATTAGTGAAATAAAATTTTTGGGTAAATAAAATCGCGAGCGCTGAGATAGCGAACTAAATGCAGCACTTCTTCCTGAAAACGTGACCTTTGACCCGAGCGTAACGAAACCGATTACTGCAAGAAAACCCGGAAGAAAAGCAAACGCTTCGTTATTTTGAAACAATTTCTAGTGATATCTCTCCGAAACCATGATTGCAAGAAACTATTTCCAGATATGAAATCTTACAGGGTCAAAAAAGGAGCTAAAGGGCGCATTTCGACACAATAACTTTGTTTGCTGAGAATTGAAGTCAATGACCGTTAACGAATTCCAGTGAAATTTGCAAACTTGAAGTATGTTAGCCGATACTTACCTGAATATTTATATTAATAGAAGAGTCGTCTTCTTGGATTAACCTTCAAAAGAAGCAGGATCCAGATTTGAAAACCTCTAAAAGAAGAAATGTTTAATGTTCCGTGACCTGCCCGCTGCTATAAATTAGCTTAAATTCCATGCACATGCCGACCGCATGTTTGTCGTAAAACCAACTGAACTCCACTGACAGTTTCCATGGGCAACCCCAAAATAAACAATCCCCAAAAATGTAAAGTGAAATTGGCTGTCTTCATGAACAGTTAGAAGCTAGAGTCAAGTTCCATTACCTTTAAAAAGTGCTTGAATTTATTTGTTTGCGTCGACTTTGTCCACTACTCTCACGTTCGAATGCCGCGAATCGGTCACGTATGGCAAGCCGTTTGTAGCAAAATTCAATCCTTTAATTATCATGATTCAATCCAACACCTGGAATATTGATTCAATCCAATACCTAAAATATTGATTCAATCCAATACCTGGAATATTGATTCAATCCAATACCTCAAATATTGATTCAATCCAATCCCTCAAATATTGATTCAATCCAATACCTCAAATATTGATGCAATCTTCCTGGGCCGAGCGCGGCCAACAAGAACGAGAGTAACTGAGCACTAGAGAGCACTCAAAACATGGCGGGCGAAGGAGAACTAGAGTTAGAAGTTGAGTTTCCTAAGTTTCTTGCAGACATCTTGGATAAAACGGAAATAATTTTTGAGAATTTTGACTCAGAAGTTGCAGAAGCGCACGCCGAAGTTCTACTGCGGATTCCATTACGATAGAAAGCGAAAAAGGACGAAATCATGGAAGACCATTTCTTAAAATTCCTGTTGAGGTGCTCGAGGAACTTTGAGGACTAGGATTCATCTGGACAACGATAACAATGATGATTGGAGTGTGGAGATGGACAATTCACAGAAGATTGACAGAATATGGCTTAGAAGATATGAGGGGTTTCGACAGCTTACCTGATAAGGAACCGAAATCATTCAAGAGTATGGATATAATTTCATTGCAGGTTTCTTTAAGTCCATTTGTTAAGAGACTAATAGTTGCATGACCGTGACATGTTGTGTTACCAGAGTTAACAATTGACATGTAATACGAGATTTTGTATTTTGAGCCTTTTGTTTTGTTCTGTCGTATTATCGAGATCGTGTTGTAAGCATATATTCGCATACCGTCATCGCGAGGAGAATAAACGTACAACTTGGAACCGTTTAAGTTACTTCGTTGTTTGTTTCGTTATTTTACGATTGTTACCGTCAACCGATTACAACACCATTGGGTTACGGGTTCAACGGAGAAGAATAAGAGAAAGGTTAGCAAAATTTGATCCCCAAAATACTGTCTTGAGATGGGGTGCGTAAATTCGCTTTGGCATCTGGATGGACATCACTCTCTGATCCGATGGAAAATACTAATTCACGGCTGCATAGACGGATTTTCTCGGAGAATAACGTTTTTGAAATGTAGTGCCAACAATAAAGCAGAAACAGTTCTTGAATTGTTTCTGGGTGCCGTTAAGAGAGACGGAGAATTTTGGCCTTCGAGTACGAGTAGATCATGGTGTTGAAAACGTTGGTGTGTGATATACAATGGAGCAGGTTAGAAGAGAGGAGAGGGGCAGCTTCACTGCAGGGCCATGAACACAACCAACGAATTGAAAGATTATGGAGGGATGTTTCCGTTGTGCTTCCCACTTGTACTTTTACACTTTTTGTAGTATGGAATTGTCAGGCATCCTGGACACTGATAATTCAGTGCATCTTTCCACCTTACATTTATTTTTCAACCAAGGGTAAACCTTGCTCTTTGCCAGTTCACTGAAGCTTTCAACCACCAAAATGTAAGAAGAGAAAAAAAAAAGACTGGTTGCCATACCAAATGTGGCTTAATCATATGATGCAGCCTGAAAACCCCCTTTCAAATGGAAAGTCATATGATTTTGAATACTATGGTGATGATCCGGATGGTCCAACTCCATTGGACAGTGATAACAATGTTGTAGTTGAAGAAATTGACCTGGGACAACTTGATTCAGTGCAGTCATTTGTATTGGAAAGGCTAGATCCCTTAAGATAATCAAGTCAAATGGAAGTAGACATCTTCCAAGAGGCTCTAGAACTAGTGACAGTTAAACTTGGGCAATTGACAATTGCATAATACTACATGTGTGTGGGCTGGGTAAAGGAGATTATGGCCCTTAAAGTATTTTTGCAACTCAATTCACAACAGAAAACCTCACCCCGTGTCAAGTAAATTATTTTCTCATCTTCCTTTTCATTGATATACAAAACTCAGAAACTGCTTGAATTACAGAATGCCTAACTTCTAGCAACACAACTAAACTGAAGAGAAATCAGGGCATTTGATAACTGCCATGTGCACTACTCTGCCTTGTAGATTTTTCAGGTGCTTATCAAAACAGATGTTAAAATGTTGCAAGGTTAATTTATCTTATTTTCAAAAGTACCCAGGACACAAGACTAACTTCTTGGTGCACTGGTGTAATGGCTACTAACAGGACTCATCTCACTAGCCAAAACTAACTTTGCACCAGCCAGCCTTTTTCATACACAGCTTCACTGACTTTTTTACAAGAGTGGTGGTCAATCTTGGACATTTCTTGTTGCACCTAAAATGTTAATAATAATCACTAAGAAAGTTTCACTCCCACAAACACGAATCCTGCTTTTCTTGAATATGCTTATGTTCAATCTTTGATGTACTTTTATCAGTGTTGCCATTTTCTTTTATCTCCCTTTAATAGTTAAATATTTATCATATGCTTATTAAGGCAATTATTTCCATGAAATCCACTCATGGTTTCCCTGTTTTCATTAGTTTCTATTCTCTTCAATCAGTTTTACTTTGTCAGGATAATTCTCAATTTTGTTTTCATCCAGTAGACCAGTACTCCATTCCATCATGATTGTCACAATGGCTATTGAAAGTGCAAAAATCTACTATTCAAAACTGAAATGTGTGGCTAGTTGGCAGTAGTGTTAGCCTTGAGCCCTGGGTACCCGATAATATTCACAACAAATTGGTGCCGTGTTTATCATAGAATATCAAGAAAAACATCGTTTTTAGGAAAGAAGTACCACATGTGGGTTAAATAATGCAAAACATGAGGCAACAACATTGAAAAACGTAAAACACATCCCAATGTTCAATGATTGCTGTCTTGTAAAATGTAAAGGTTCTTATTTCAAAAATAACTTAAAGCCAGGTTTACACAAACAGTTTTTGTGAGAAACGTGTTTGACTGTGCACACGGCACAGCAAAAATTTTGTTTACAGTTCAAAGTTTAGTGCGCCAGTAATGATTGGACAGCAGAAATATGCACAATACCAAAGACCAATGTGGTAGCAAAATTTCCCACAGTTTATGTTATTTGCCAGAAAAAGCTAGCACACACAGCTTTTAATAAACAAATATGTTTGTGACATAAAAATTAGTTAACTTACATCTACAAAAGCGGCAGTAATGGAATCTAAATTTTCCGTGTCCCTTATGTCTCGGTTGTAGCACTGCCTCATTTACCTAAGCAGACTAATGGTTTGATCAAGAACGTCGGCGTGCACTTCTGCAACTTCTGAGTCAAATTCTCAAAAATTATTTCCGTTTTATCCAAGATGTCTGCAAGAAACTTAGGAAACTCAACTTCTAAATCTAGTTCTCCTTCGCCCGCCATGTTTTGAGTGCCCTCTAGTGCTCAGTTACTCTCGTTCTTGTTGGCCGCGCTCGGCCCAGGAAGATTGCATCAATATTTGAGGTATTGGATTGAATCAATATTTGAGGTATTGGATTGAATCAATATTCCAGGTATTAGATTGCATCAATATTCGAGGTATTGGATTGAATCAATATTTGAGGTATTGGATTGCATCAATATTCGAGGTATTGGATTGAATCAATATTCCAGGTATTGGATTGAATCAATATTTTAGGTATTGGATTGAATCAATATTCCAGGTATTGGATTGAATCATGATAATTAAGAGATTGAATTGAACCAAAAATTTTATTTGCCATTGGATTGAATGCCTTTTTATATGTTTAAATAAAACCATTATTTAAAGGATTAAACATATATTGCAAGGATTGAATTTTGCTACAAACGGCTTGCCATAGTCACGCCAAAACAGTGCAGACCGTGCAGACTGCAGACAACACCTCGTTCAAACGTCGGGCATGCGGAAATTGGTACATTTTTTGGCAGCCGCGCGCCAATTTCCCGCGCAAAAATTTAAAGGAAAACATGGGAAGCAACCGGTGTCACGCAAAATTTACGAAAAAAAATTGAAAAGTTCATAGAAATCTGTAAAAGGAAAAGAAAGCAGGTAAAAGGAAAACTTAAGACTTTTCAGACACAAAGTTTATTAAGTTACCGGTATTCTGTTGATTTACCATTTTGTTTTGAGCTTTACCAAAAAAGTTTATGTCTTAAAACCCGTGTCATGCTACGAGCCGACGGCGTAGTATATTTTTATTTGTTTTTATTAATCACACGATGCGTGACGCCGGAAACGGACGACAAACGATGTGTAAAAGAAGGGAAAATGGGAGAAGAAAAAGACAATTGCAGTGATTCGGCTTCGCTCAGACGAGCTGGAAAAATTTTGGCAAGGACTGAGGGATTCCATCCGGATCCTTGATTTGTCTGAAGCACAGGAACAAGATGAATCGAAACGGCAAACGATGTTCATGTCCATCGTCATGGGGGCATAGCTGGCCAAAATACCGATCCCAAACCGACTGTACCTGGTCTTTGACCAGGTGGGAAAAGCTTTTCTAAACTACAAACCTGGACAAAACTGGTGCACTAAATGCAAAGTCGAGGCGGACAAAAAATTCAAGGAGCACGGAAAATACATACCACGGAAAAGAAAGACCTGCAACAAGCAGAAGGTAGAACAATTTTTAACTCTCAAGTCATTTCTGTTAGCTCTCGTTGTACCGGCTAAAACATAAACAAATATATAAATAACGAGGAAAATGTCATTTATAGGATACCGATGACCCATGAAAAGAACAGTGTCATGAAAATATTTTGGCCACCTTTTAGTTGCTCCATTGCTCGCACATACGCAGACGTTTGACCGCTGTGTTACTGCAGACACTTGTTTGGGCTTTTCATTGTGATTCCTTTTTTGGGTCTAGTTACAAAATAGTGTTGAATATATCTGAAAGTCTGTCATTTATCCACAGGTTGCACAAGCGCAGAATTGACTTTTGATTCAATAGACAAACGCGTACAAGACTTTGGGAAACTTACTCAGTCTGCACGGTCTGCAGTGTTTTGGCGTGACCGATACTACGCAGTATTCGAACGTGACAGTAACTACTGAGTGAACAAAGTAGAATCAAGCACTTTTAAAAGGTAATGGAACTTGACCCGAGCTTCTAACTGTTCATGAAGACAGCCAATTTCACTTTACATTTTTGGGGATTGTTTATTTTGGGGTTGCCCATGGAAACTGTCAGTGGAGTTCAGTTGGTTTTACGACAAACATGCGGTCGGCATGTGCATGGAATTTAAGCTAATTTATAGCAGCGGGCAGGTCACGGAACATTAAACATTTCTTCTTTTAGAGGTTTTCAAATCTGGATCCTGCTTCTTTTGAAGGTTAATCCAAGAAGACGACTCTTCTATTAATATAAATATTCAGGTAAGTATCGGCTAACATACTTCAAGTTTGCAAATTTCACTGGAATTCGTTAACGGTCATTGACTTCAATTCTCAGCAAACAAAGTTATTGTGTCGAAATGCGCCCTTTAGCTCCTTTTTTGACCCTGTAAGATTTCATATCTGGAAATAGTTTCTTGCAATCATGGTTTCGGAGAGATATCACTAGAAATTGTTTCAAAATAACGAAGCGTTTGCTTTTCTTCCGGGTTTTCTTGCAGTAATCGGTTTCGTTACGCTCGGGTCAAAGGTCACGTTTTCAGGAAGAAGTGCTGCATTTAGTTCGCTATCTCAGCGCTCGCGATTTTATTTACCCAAAAATTTTATTTCACTAATTTGAAGAAGAAAGAATGCTCTTTCACACCAAACTAGTCGTTTTGGGAAAAGCCGTGTACCAGAACGCCTTTTTAGCATT
Source organism: Orbicella faveolata (assembly GCF_042242905.1). Taxonomy (NCBI): domain Eukaryota; kingdom Metazoa; phylum Cnidaria; class Anthozoa; order Scleractinia; family Merulinidae; genus Orbicella; species Orbicella faveolata. Next base: position 23,298,791 of record NW_028301547.1, on the reverse strand, counting down.
TGAAAATAGGCTAAATGTAGACCTCTTGTAAAGCTGTCTTGGGTCGTCAATTTAGAAAATTCGTCAAATATTTAAGTTCTAATCAAATCACGATCTATTTAGCTCTAAATAGACAAAAAAGGAAGTACAAATACAACGTGCAATCAGTTTGTAATGAAGATTTTTACTTTTGAGTTTACGAGCCTCTGAATATGCCGCTCATTTTCGATGGATTTTGGCCGATTTGGGGCATCGAAACGAAAAAATTGCGGAAAAAAATAATTTTTGATTTATCGAACTTAAAACGATATTTTTGTAACTAGTGCCCGTAGGGCTTCATTCTGGGCGAGTTTGAAGAAATTCGATTTTTTCGCTATTTCCAAGTCTAGTTGATATTTAGGCGAAGCTGCTCTTAAGTATCTCTTTGGATATAATTTACTCCTTGTATGCTTTGCACTTGCTTCGACCACTTTTCAGCAGTAGGAATTCTTATGCAGAGCCAGCATTTCTCCAGTCAGTGGGTTTAATGGTTACTTTATGGTTACTTTTATAGCATCATATTTCGACTCAGAATGAAGGAAAAAAGACTTCTTAGCTACTTCAATTTTTCAGAATCTTTAAAGGGGCTGGGGGCATGCTTTCTAAGGGCTTGGGCATGCTTTCGAGCGCTGAAGTTGCTAACCTCCTAGGGAATGTGGGGACATGCTCCCCCAGGAACTGTTGAAATTTAGACGCTTGGAATTGCGATTTTCAGCCATTTTCCAGTCAGTACTTGGACCTAATGTACAATCGAACCTATGACTATTTTTACCATGTTTATGTTTAACAACCGTTCTTTAATTCAAAATCTCAACAGCCTCAATCAGATAATCTCTCCTATCTATATTATTCCTTTGAATTTGGCGTGACCCTTATATTCTGCTGAAGACGAGAGGACCTTGGCAGCTTTCCCCTGTCTCTCTTTTCCTTCCATAATGCCATTTGTTCATAATACAGCTTCATATTCTTTCACTGGTGACCCACTAATAAAAATATGAAGCAGACGGTCGAAGATCTCTTTCCTTTTTTCCTTAAGCGTGTTTTTAGACGTTTTAGGGCACTGCTCACTCAGCTGAGAGTGAGAAAAAATACTCAGCAATGATGGACTCGATTTATTGGACGTGGACGTTTTAGCATATATAAGAAACCCTGGGTTTCACGACCCGTTGACATCGCGCGTGAGAGAGGAAAACACATTTAAAACTCTGGAAATGCGTCTTCACTTCGACTCAAACGTTTAAAACAATCGATGCATTCTCAGTTCCGAAATTCGTTGTCGGTCTATCTTGCCATTGGTGTCGCTTTCTCTATTTCTCTGGAGTAGTCTGTCGTTCGTCGCCAATTCATAGCTCTCATGTCGCCTTTTCAAGGCCATGTCGCTTGTCGGAATTTGCCCCTAACAGGGTCTCATAAGAGTGCGAGGGAATGCCCTTGTACTGGTTCCCCTTGGGCCCACAATTGAGCTAAACGACTGTCATTCATTCTCCCACCCAAACAAACTGCGCTGGTCCCGTACAAACCCGTACAAACCCGTACAAACCCGTACAAACCCGTACAATACCCGAGACAACTACCCGAGGCCCGAATAAAACTGGGTCCCAGGTTTCTCCGGCGAAACGATCTCTAAGAACGCCTGGCGATAATTGTGGTCCAGTTCAGCAACATGTTTGTCCTCGCTGAAATGAAAGATACTGTCAGAGTAAAACCTTGGCATTTTGGAGTTGATCTTCGCGAAGCTATCGCATCTAAGTTGAATAAAAAGCTTGCTAACAAGGTGAGTTGGTAGAGTGGATGTATAAATTGATCAGAGTGTGTTTTTAACTTGTTGGAATACATCTATCCCTATCTACATTTTACACCATGTTCCTTTCGATGTGATTCGATTCGATAACTTCAAGTTACTTGTTGTTAGGTTGTTCATAATGTTGGTTTGTGTATTGTGCTACACGATATCACTTCTATTGGTGATTCCTATCTTTTTCCCGGCGATGGATCTTCGCATACTCCAGGTGAGTCTTGACTACCATTCGGTCCCAGATAGCCTATAGTTAGCCAGGGCTCGAAAATGCCAATTATTTCACAAGGGATAGAGTGACTTAAAGATGCAAGTTTAACTCTACCTGTGCTTAATACCCCAACTCCCTTTGACTACTCAAAAGGAATTGTCCTCGTTTGCATTGAACTTCATGTCCGTGTTTTTAGTGCAGAGTGCACTATTGGGATGGTTATGGGGGTTGCCTGCCGCTAAGGAACTAAGGCACTATGGCGCTATGGCGCTATGGCACTATGGCCCTATGGCGCTAAGGTGTAAACTTTAATGTTTGTTTAATTAATTAATTTCAATTAATTAATTAGTCTAGAGGCAGGGAAGTAGTGGGAGTAGGGTGGGAAAGGTACATGTGTACTCTACGTAAAACACATTCCATCGCCGTCGCTTAAGTTTGAACATCGCAAAGCTATATATTTGTTTCAGGTAACCCCTTGCTCTCCTTGTGGTACCATTCTCCTTAGAACAAAACTAATTTGCCCTAAACGCATGCGTAGATTAGTTAGGGTTCGTGGCCTCTATATTAGGTGAAGGATACATTGCATACGGAGTCACGCACAAATGTTGAGTGGTTTTCCTTATGGTAGAGCTCAACATGTAAGACGCATGCGTACTAGCATTGTTAGTGTTATACACTATCTTTACACGCAGTATTTTATATATCGTGTCATGTGACCAAGGACGGCAGTTATTTTTCAGGTAGCGCCAGTTGTCCCTTTTTATTGCAAAAGTGAAACGTTACTGTGGCTGCGTAGCTTTTAGAATTACAAACAGGTCGGTTCAACAGATATCATCTGCTGTTTTCAATCTACAATAGTGTGCTTGTCAGAGTTCAAATATATTGCTTCTCCTTAGCGACTTGTTTATTTCTTGCCTTAATTGTGTCTGTAAGAGAGACCAAAAAGTTCTCAAGTTAGTGGCGTTAATACTCCGCAAATTGTGAATTTGTAACAAAAGAAACCAGGAAAATGCTCAAATGTTGCTGCAGACGCCGTGGCACCTAATGAAAGCGCAAATTAATTTAATCAGTCTGTGAGGAGACTCATTCATATCGGCCAAGTAGCGCTGTTTATCTTCAATACTTTTCGTTGAAAAGCTTCTCAGCCATCAATATCGTTGTGTGTTAATTTTGAATTGTTTTATTGTTAACAACAAAGGTGGCAACAGAAAAAGAAAGTGGTATTTCGTGACTATCTGATAATTAAATTAGTTCTTGTTCATCAGTAAAAATTTGCATTTTTAGTAAAACATCGTCTCTGTTCCGTTTCTTCATCACTACATCAGATATTTAACTTTCTTTCATTTATCTCCAAAAAACAAGGACATCTTCCGTATGTTTTGGAGAAAACAGGGGTTTCATATTACATGGCTTTGCGAGGAAAACAAAAGTATCAAGTTACAAAGTTGGCGTGAAGAGCTAAATTGTCACGTTTGCTGCTTCAGCGTATTGTTGAATTTAAAATGAACGAAAATCAACTTAAAGCACCAGTAGTAATTAATTTGTGCGTAATGTTTGGACCTTGAATGAAAATACAACCTTGAAACATACACACTGCAAAGGGGAAAAGCCGTAGCAGACTACCAAGATAGACACAAACCGGAAGTGAACCGAGTAGGGGTGAGTACTTATGGGACTACTGTACCAGAGCTATCAATTGCGCTCTGCACTATCTGAGATTGTCTCACTAGTTGTAGGTTTATGTGCCAAGGTTGTGGCTCAGTGCCTAAACCTGCCAAAAAAATAACTTGATCAATATTTCCCCAATGCGGATCTCATGCTAGTTCAATAAAATATATTTATTCATCAATTTTTTATGGCAGTGGGCACTTTGTCTTTTTTTGGGGACAAAATGAGCATGTGTGTATCATGTGATAACATAATCATATTTGTTCTTTTCTGTTGCAGTAAAATTTCGTTTTGTTGTCTTTCGTCCATTTGTTGATGAAATTCTTACTGGAAGAATCAGAAGTAGTAACCATGAAGGAGTCCAAGGTGTGTGGTGCTTTGAAATGAAGTTGTTTTGTTTAAATATGGGTTAAAATCCCAGTATTACACCCGCTTTCAGTGTTACATGCATAGGCAACGTCTTGCAACCATCTTTCAACATGTCATGTAAATGACTGAAAGACTGTTTAACTGTGAAACTGGCAATTTTTCTGGTTATTAGCAGAAGAAATGACAAAGAAATGATAATTACTGATCTCAAATGACTGAAGAAGATTGTGGACTTAAGCATGTTTCCCTATTTACAGGATAATTCAAATGATTTTAGTGTAGTTGATCAGCTCTCAAAAGTGACTTTCAGTAGAATTGCGCCCCTTAACCTGTTTTAATAATCGAAAGATGTAAGCATTCAAAACAGTTGATATATCTCTCACAGAGTGACTTCCTGGTACTCGTAGCCTTAGTTTGATGTCAAATAAATTCATGTTTCTTGACTAAAAGTCAAGGTTGACCGTAAAAAAGTCGTTGTGCTTAATTTTTTTTTTTGATGGAGGCCAGGTGACATAGCATGTCGAGAGACGGCATGTCGAAAGATGGTTGAAAGATGTTGCCTATGTCAGGTAACACTGAAAGCGGGTGTAAAACTTATGATTTTTTTCTTTTATTTATTTGACAGTGTCAATGGAGTTTTTTGATGATGTTACTATCCCTTATGAATACCTTCAGCAGCCCTCCAAGTTGTATCCTCTGAACATCACTTAAATTGGTTTTTCTTACGATCAATTATATGAAGCACCTCACAAATGGCATTACATTATATTTCAGAAGGTTATAGTTATAGAGAACATGCACATACCTACTATTATCCCACACCAGCATATTTTTGAGAAATGTTTTTAATCATGTGAAAGAACAAATATTTGCTCCTTCTTCAGGCAAGAGACACATATCATTCAACCATTTTTTGTGAGCCATTGGGTGATTCCAGAAAATATGCATATCATACCACAGGCGGCATAAACATTTGAACCCCCCTTACCTTCAAAAATTCCAAAATGCTCTACCCCCCATGGGATGCCCTCCGAATTCCAAAATCATTAACCCCCCCTCCCTTCTGGAACCCTCTACAATTCCTTGTTTGACTTCTTATGACTTCCAATGAAAGAGATTTTCCATTTTTACATTTCCCAGAAGTTTTTGCTAGTAATTTTCAGTCAAACAGCTGTCTACAGGGCTCAAAATTGTGGCCGATATGATTGCATGTTTACGTGAGTAAATGCTCAGCGACTTAAACTTCTTCCCCTTCGGGCGCAATTTTGCAACTAGGTTTCAACTAAACGAGTGAAGAAATAAAAATTTCAGTTGTATTTTGTGCTTAATTACTATGGAAATAAGAACGTGTGTGGGCAAATCCTGCCTAATTTACCTTCGATATTACGAACGATACTCACTCAATTAGACACCATTACAATGGTTTCTTTATTTACATATATTGCTTATGCATAGTAACCAAACATGATGCCTTTCATTGTAAACCATTAATCTGACAAGAAATTCTTCAACTTAAAGGACTCTGGAGCCCAATGTACAACCCAGATTTGATCAGGTTTCTGTAAATGAATGCAAACACATGCATGATGGATCGATGCTTGTCTTGTATCTTGCTTTCCGCGATCATAAGCAGTGTCATCAGTTCTTTTGTGCATTCACACTCTTGTCTTTCCCCTCCAGAAACCCCCCGTGACCTCAGAATTCCAATTGGAAGTACCCCCCATGTCTTTGGATTTCCAGTTCAAAAAACCTCCCCTTGCCCACAGAATTCCAAAAAGCCACCCTTGGTTTAGGTATGGATATCGTTTGGAATCACGCATTGTATTTTGGTGTAGTATGGTTTTGTTTCTATTATTTTATGTCATCTGTTACTGCTACATGAAGTATTTGTTGCAGTAAAAAAGGGCTCTGCAGTCAAGATGTTGCACTTTTTAAAAGTCCATGACACACAAATACATCAGTGATGAGGACGAACAGCTCTGGGTATGGGAATATACAGCAGATGACGAGGGACATGATTTGTTCATGGATATCAATGAGGAGATCAGATTCCGAGTTGTGGATGAAGTATTCACTGATTTGAGTCCTGCAGGACCTGAGATGTCAGGGGAAAAGAAAAGTACTGATGACACAGAAAACAAAAGATCGCCATATACCATCACAGTGAGTCACTTTGCCATTGTAAAAGAAATAGAATTATCTACAGTTAGTAAAAGCCCTAATAAAGGTCAAACTGGATGGCTTGTTCCCTGGTTGAGGGGGTACTCCCTTCATTATTTATATAGGTATATGCGTGACACCAAAGAGTTTTTTTTTTTTTTCAGGCATTTTGGCCTTAAATAAGGTATAGATTTTAATTTTCTTTAGCTTTTTTGGTCTGAAATAGGGCATGGTCTGCACTCTGGTCTGTATGTCGTTTACAGGAAACTAATTTGTCCCCATTAAAATTTGAAAATTTGAGGTTGCAGCACTTTTGAAAAGGTTATGCAAATGAAAGCAGGATATTCATGACTTCCTGAAATCATGTTTTAGAGACTGATTCTTCTCAGAACTATGTAATATGTCGTGTCCTTGGGCAAGATGCTTTACTCTTGCAGCATTCTATCCTCCCTGTGTATCAAAATTAAAAAAAAATGAGTTCTAGGAAAGAAAAAGTGAGGGTAGTAGTCCAAAGTTTTTTGTCCATTTCTGCTGACAAAATGCTGGAGCTAACTAGAGCAAGCTAAAGAAACAATAAACTTATCTTAGTCAATACGACAGAAACCAGAGTTAAGTGCCAAGAAACTGGTGAACCTTCTGGCTTGGAAAAACTTGCAATTATAGCCATGGCTCATCGCTCCCAACCGGTTTGGATGCAGCAAGAGGCAGCTGTATTCACAGGCCATTCTTAGTGGCCTTCTTGGTGCAGACTGAATCATTAATAGCATCTGAATACTACTGTTGGATGACATTACATATTTACCCAATTAAGCACCCACGGCACTTATTCTTTTGTCAAACTTCATGTTGAGCAAGTGTCATTTTGTACAAGTTTCTTTTTGGCAGAAAACTAGAGAAATTTCTGGCTTCTCTAACTTTTATACCTTCTAGCCTGTTCCTAGCCCTCTGTGTGGACGCTCTTTGAGCTTGTAACGCAATCTTACTCGTGGGGGAGGAAGAATGCGTGATGAGCCCAAACGGGAGGGAGATGGGGAGGAGGGCAGTGCAAAAAATGTTGAGAGGAAAGTAAGGCCTGCTTAAAATTCATTCTCTCTGACACCAGGTTTGTTTGTATTTCCAGGTTAATTAATTCGTGAATCTTAACAAGGCGTTTCTTTGTTGGTATTTAGGGATCCATAAGTGAACCTGGCCTTGGCCTTAGGTCATGGTGGTCAAGTTGATGAAGATTGTCTGGGATATCAACGCTTATGTCACACCTACTGGGCACAAGATAGTTTGTGTGTTCATGACTCGATACATCAAGCAAGTCAGAGTATGTGTGCCTGTTGTCTCGAAGATTTAAAGGGCAATTCATGAATTCATGAATGAACAGATGGCTCTCAGTGTATCCAGGGCTCGTTGGTGGAAGCTCAGAAGAACCCCCACCCATAGAACATTTTGAGGTTCCCCCTCGCGTGATGTTCGTTGGAGACCCTAAAATTGGCATTGAGAAAGGATGAAAACACGAACATGTTCCATGAAACATTCTGTGCGAAATAGTCCGTAATAGCCGCGAGCTGAGAGCCGTAACAACGTATCTTTTTTTTTTATTTTTCATGGGTCTTCTGTCCGCCATAATGACGTGCCTGAAACGCCAAGGTGTCCATGTGTAAGGAAGGGAAATACTCCTCCAAATATATACCTATCCCCTCGAACGCACAAGTTCAGAGAGACAGTGAGTGTCTTTTTGTAACGCAAGGGCAGATTCTTCATATGGGTAATAGTTTGTAAGCACACGTTGCAAACACTAGAGGGAAACCAAATTGTTGGACGATAATTTGCAGACAGTTGTCATTCCTCAGTAATTTAAGCGTAAAGCCATTTTATTAGAGCTGCCAGAAGCGTTTTTATATTAATAGAGAAAATTGCACGGGACTTTCTGAAGGTCTGAGAGTTCGGTCAGTTTTTTGGCATTTTATCTTTGTTTTGAATAGCATTGGACATCGTCAGATCTTCATTGATGCCTTAACCTGGAATCGTCCGCCAATCGAGTGCAAGATACATTCCAAATACAAATCAACCAATAGCTACCCTCGATCAAACAGCCTGCTCCAGGACTATTTGTCGGGCGCACCCCGCAGAGCTCCGAAAGCTTCGCGTCTTTTAGAGTCAAGAAAGCGTAGGTACAGGGTTGAGAATGTTTGTGCTTACAAAACCTGCGCTGGTTACCGAAGCTAATTGTACCCTTTAGCTCTGTGCCTTGTCTATTTCTATTCTCGGCAATATGGTATGTTGAAATTAGCAAAAACAGAACTATCGTTCTAACTTTCAAAATACACGTGTTAACCGCCTAATCTATTTAGAGAACACGCATAACGATACCTAGCGGCCATTGAAAAAAAAACTTCCTGGAGTTTTTGTCTCAAACAGCTTTTCGGCTCTAAATTTTAAAAACACACCAAGAGAAAGGTCAGCGGTTTTGCGCATTAGACTTGAGCTCACGTGCTAGCTGACACATGACACACAGTGGACAGAACTGGATGGCAAGGTAATCATCCATGAGAGAGCCCTGAAAATAATGGGATAATTAAATATCAGGTAACCCTGAAATACAATCCTACTTAAAATCAGGCATGTGGCAGTTCTCGTAAAGTCCCACATGAATGGCTTGATACTCTTCAATAGAACAATAGAGCAAAGAACAAAGCCCCTAGCCCTAAAACAGAAACAGCTGCTACAATGATGAAACAACAGCAGCTTCACTTCTGTTGAAGGAAGGTATTACCATTTTAGGCTTGGCACTGTTTAACCAGCACGACGTAAAGGGTACTCCAATTTTCCGTATAGTTTTTGAGAATTCTCAATCCATCAATGATCATTAATATCCAACGAAATTTAGGAATATTCTGACTTGAACAAAAAGCATCCTTACTTCATAAACTAACTCTAATAATAGGCCACGTTCGATATATCAATATTCTAACATGGTTCCCAGGGCTTTCGGGTCAAAATCGTAATTTTTTGCATCTCTTTTGTCTCTCAATTCCCAAAAGAGACTTGGATACAAAGAAAACAAAACCAAATATGGAAGGTTGTCATTAAAGCCTCGGAGCCATGATATAATATTAATATATCAAACGTGGCCTATTCCTTAAAGGATCTAATGAAATGTCCACATCATCCAGTCTATTGAAGAATTTAATAAAACTATTCGATTCGCCCTTGTTGGTTAATCAGGTTGGACGTTGTCTCGGATGCAGAGTAGGAACAAACAATCGATCAATGGTGCGAGTATCGCTACGAATAAGAAACTGTTCAAGTGCTTCATCAATATTTATAAAAAGCAAAATTGTTTCCCAGAGGAATTAAAGGATATTTTTACCTGTATATTCTGCTCTGCCCTAAACTTGGCCCTGAGACCAAACAGTGCAGTGTGAGGACAGCAGCACGGCAAACAACATCCCTCACCCATCTGGCTGGAAATGTCCAACAGCAGAACTTCCGGGCAAAGCAATCCCATGCACACTGCAAACAGAAACAAAATTTCATGGGTAAGTCCAATTTTACTTCCTTGGACTCCAGAATACAACTCCTAGTTTGATTAAAATGAAGCCAAAAAGCTCTAAATTGAGTTGCATGTAGATTTTGTTTTGCTTCCAGTCTCTGTCCCGTTCACATGGGTTCTTATCATTTAGATAAAGTCCGATAATTTCGGTTGAAAGTCAAATGGAACAGTAATGTTTCCGGAAAAAATGCGGTCAGAAAATGTACGTCTATAGGACGTACGTCCATTTTTCCGTTCGAAATAGGACGGCGAAATGTCCTACTCATTTGCGAAATTTTCACGCGTCAGCCCAAAACATTACGGAAAATGGAAATTCTACAGTTTTTGCGCCAAAGTCTACCCGTGTTACCCGTCTCTGCATTGAATTGAATTCGTGATGTTCCCGTTTCGGTAGAAAAGCAATTGAGTGATTTCACACCTCAGCCCAAAGTGGTCACTTTCGGATGTGAGAGATCCTCGCTTATAAATACCAAAAGTTCCGAATGTAGAAATATTACTGGGTATGGGAGATGGTCGAAAGGAACGGTTCAACAGTATACTTACTGGAACCACAGTCATCAAAACATCCGCATAGACCAGAGCTCCAGTGCCGATTTTGCCTCTCTGCCTGTACTACTTGCTGATTGACCACTACTGTAGTCTGATTTGAGGTGTGCTGGTAGGCTGCTGGTTGCTGAGTGATCACAGGGGCCTGAACGCCAGGGTATTGACCGGATATGTACCCTGGCTGATACCCTGGTGGCGGGTAAGGTTGATCTGCTGGTTGCGTTGGGGAGTTTGGATGTCCTGTAGGTTGCTTTGGGGGGTGGGGGTGATCAGCTAGAAGCTGCTCTGGGGAGGGGTCGTCCACAGGTGGCATAGATACCAGTTTAGAAGCCATGTTTTCTGCAAGGAAGGTCAAGGTAAAAGTGGATGGTGAAACGGACTTTCTTTCGTGGTCGGTATGCTAGAAATGCGCAGCCCAGTCCCCAGGTGTTTTCAGTTCAGGAAAGGCAGGGCTGACATCTTGAGCGGTGACGTCACCGAAGAGCACTAGCTCTTTCCCAGACTTTACGCAGACAGCGAGGCCAGAGTAAGCGCCTAGGTACTAGGCTGAGAAATGCAAACTGCCATATACAACCTGGACGAGTTTTGTAAAAATATATGTTATGCTGAATGTCTGCATGCGATGCTAGAATCTCAGTTGTCAGTGAAATGTTCAGCTGTTAATTACAATCTCAGCTAATTTCTCACCCATCAGTAAACTCAACAGACTTCAACTTTCAGTTATCATAAAAGACGCCTCATTTCTAAGCTGACAATCCGAAATTTTAATGTTTGACCAATTTTAAGCTGTCAACGACCTTTCGTCTACTAAAAATTGTAGCTAGTCTATTATGACACCATCAAAACATTTCTGATATTTATTCTCTAATCACAAAACTAGCGGCAACAGGCTACTCTTTGGAGATTTGCATGCAAGCAGATTACTGCATGAGACGTATTTTAGGTTAAAGAAAAACATAACTATTATCAGACTATCCATTATAGTCTCTTGATGCGAGACACGCATAACGCTCGCATTACGGGATTCATACGTTCATATAAGGATATGTTTACACAGTTCTAGCCCTTAGTAACATTTTCAATGTTATTTGTTGCGTAATGTTCGAGACTTCCTTTTGATAACCCTAAGTTTCATCTGAGAGATTTAGCCGTCAGATGTCAGTCATTTGTTTCATTTTGCAGTGGTTGTCGTTAGCGGAAACTGAAAAGTTACCAGCAAGCGTGGGATACAAGCGTGGGATCAGTGACCCAGACGAGACACTCTTAGCAGGTCGAGTACTTACTGACAACAGTTGGCCGAACAGGATCTGTCAGTGTTCAATTTCGTTCCCAGAGTGATATGAATTTCAACAAATCCGAAGAGCAAACATTACTGGAGCGCAGATTTCGAAATAAGAATAATGGTCTTTTAAAGTACAACCCTGATTTATTGAAGTAGCACGGTCCCGACAGTTAGGTTCGTTTATCCCAGCCCTTGTATCATCATATTCGTGTTGCTTGTCTCTTCTAGAACCTCCTGACTGCTTGAGTAGACTGCCTGTGGATGTTATGTCTTGAAAATACGTATTTTTAAGCGCAAATTCGTTTCAGTCAAATTCGAGTTTGTTTTGCATCATACTACGTCTAATGTTGCTTGAAGGGTTGCACGAAACCAAGATCATGGGCTCCTGACTAGACAGAGACAAGGAAATAAACGCCGTCGTGTTCCGGCGTTCAGACAAACACATATTATCTGATTCTTTCAATATACAGAACGGCAAAAATTACGCCATGTTCTCAATATATGAACTCTACTTTCATATGCAAAATAACATTAACACGTATAGACGCTCTTTCTCGCCGATGTTCAGCGGCGAGGTAATTCTGTCTGTACAATAAAGCAACCAAAATCTCGCCGATGTTCAGCGGCGAGGTAATTCTGTCTGTATAATAAAGCAACCAAAATCTCGCCGATGTTCGATGTTCAGCGGCGAGGTGATTCTGTCTGCATAAGAAAGCAACCAAAATCTCGCCGATGTTCAGCGGCGAGGTACCCTGTCTGCATAATAAAGGAACCAAAATCTCGCCGATGATCAGCGGCGCGGTAATTCTGTCTGTATAATAAGGGAACCAAAATTTCGCCGATGTTCAGCGGCGAGGTAATTCTGTCTGTATAATAAAGCAACCAAAATCTCGCCGATGTTCAGCGGCGAGGTAATTCTGTCTGTATATTAAAGGAACCAAAATCTCGCCGATGTTCAGCGGCGAGGTAATTCTGTCTGTATAATAAAGGAACCAAAATCTCGCCGATGATCAGCGGCGAGGATATTCTGTCTGTATAATAAAGCAACCAAAATCTCGCCGATGTTCAGCGGCGAGGTAATTCTGTCTGTATAATAAAGGAACCAAAATCTCGCCGATGTTCAGCGGAACAGAACAGCGAGTACTCGAACTGCACAGAGAGACTAATTGTTGCGAGATTGGCAAGAGTGGCAAGGGTACGTAGGATGGGAAAACGTAATGAAAGCAACGTATGCAAACGCAACGGGATATTTTTTTTACAAACTAAAGCTACTAGACTTCCAAGTTCCGGTAATAAGTGATTTTCAAAATTTAAAAATTACCGTCCGGAATATAAACACACAGCATCCTCATCTTACACTATGAGATCGCAAAAGCAACAAAAATATGTTTAGAATTGCTGTAGAGTACTTCTTCATTCATCTCGGCGAGGATCATTAACCTAGCCGACGATCATCATCATCATCATCATCATCATCATCGAGATTTCCGTCCCTTTAATACAGACAGAATTACCTTGCCGCTGAACATCGGCGAGATTTTGGTTGCTTTATTATACAGACAGAATTACCTCGCCGCTGAACATCGGCGAGATTTTGGTTTCTTTCTTATACAGACAGAATTACCTCGCCGCTGAACATCGGCGAGATTTTGGTTCCTTCACCATACAGACAAAATTACCTCGCCGCTGAACATCGGCGAGATTTTGGTTCCTTCACTATACAGACAGAATTACCTCGCCGCTGAACATCGGCGAGATTTTGGTTGCTTTATTATACAGACAGAATTACCTCGCCGCTGAACATCGGCGAGATTTTGGTTGCTTTATTATACAGACAGAATTACCTCGCCGCTGAACATCGGCGAGATTTTGGTTCCTTCACTATACAGACAGAATGACCTCGCCGCTGAACATCGGCGAGATTTTGGTTCCTTCACTATACAGACAGAATTACCTCGCCGCTGAACATCGGCGAGATTTTGGTTGCTTTCTTATACAGACAGAATCACCTCGCTGCTGATCATCGGCGAGATTTTGGTTGCTTTATTATACAGACAGAATTACTTCGCCGCTGAACATCGGCGAGATTTTGGTTCCTTTATTTTACAGACAGAATGACCTCCCCGCTGATCACCGGCGAGATTTTGGTTGCTTTATTATACAGACAGAATTACCTCGCCGCTGAACATCGGCGAGATTTTGGTTGCTTTATTATACAGACAGAATGACCTCGCCGCTGATCATCGGCGAGATTTTGGTTGCTTTATTATACAGACAGAATTACCTCGCCGCTGATCATCGGCGAGATTTTCGTTCGGTATATAAGAGAAATTAAATTATCACATATTCCAACATTTACATAAAATAGTTTCAATATATATATTTAAACATTCACATAATATGTGAATATATGTAAACCCGAAGTCGCGTTTATTTTCGATCAACTGACATCAGTGGCAAAGTCCGATCAATGAATTTAAATTTGATCACGGAAGGGGGGTTACTCCCTGAAAATGTGGGTGGGGATGTGTGACGCACTTCTCATCATTTCTCTAGAGATGAATAAGACCGATGAAAACAGAAGTTTCGTCGAAAAGTTGTAACTGACTAGGGGGTAGAAAACGTGACTTGTGCGGGACCAAAATTGTCAAAATCTATACCCAATAACCTTGATGACTTAAAACTGTGACCTTCGGCGCCACTCATAGATATATGGCCTATATTAGGAAGTAGCCCCCCCCCTTCGCCCCCCGGCTAGAACTTTACATTCCGGCTTGTACGTCGGGACGCAACAAGAGTGAAACTGGCGCTTATGTTGAGCGACCAACTTCAGTGAAACATAACTAATCCTAGTTGTTGCAAAACCTCAAATGAACCGTGGTACATCGAAATTCCAATCGCTGTCTGCCATTCCTTTGAGTAATCGCTTACTTTAAAGGCGATGGCGGACGAGCATGGATTCTAGATTCTCTCATTTTCATACTATACTGAGATTCAGTCACTAGTACTGCAAGAGAAATAAATCAGGAGACAAAACAGCGAAAACTGAATGAATTGTTAAAACGTGAGTGACATACGTACCGGTAAATGCTTTCCAAGAGTTACGCCTTGAGCAATTTTAATACGAAGCTGTTTCGAAGAAAGCCTATCTGAGAAGCGTCCGTGGTAACTAAGCCTGAAACATGATCCTGACAGGAAGACAAACAGGTCAAAGATAAAACTTTGTTTTGAAAAATAAATATAAACGGAAGGGTTGTCAAGTGTTCAACATTTGAAAACCATCGCCGTTACCTTGGGTTGTCATGAATGGGGGTCATCTGCTATTTGAAGTTAACGAGGACTAAAATCATACAAACCATATCCAAAATGCCATCGGTTAGCAGATGCAGCTCTGCCTGGCCTAAGACACCCAACTAAGACTTCGTCACGTAATGTTCAGACGATTTTAGGACCTTTTGCGCAAAAAAGAATCATGCACTCTTGTCATTGTTGGCACATCACAGGAGAGGGAAAACATTTGTTCTCCATACAACCAGAATATATTGCACCAAACTTATCCACCGATAAAATTTATAAGAACAATATCCTATTTAACAATTAGATTATGAGCTCGAGATTTCTATTGCGTGATAGTTAACGAGGGCAGGCCGAGTCAACTATCACGCACATAAATCGAGAGCGAATAATCTAATTGTTAACTATAAATCTAGTAGTCGTTCGAAACTCGAGATTTCTATCGCGTGATAGTTGACGAGGACAGGCCGAGTCAACTATGACGCATAGAAATCGAGAGCGAATAATCTAATTGTTAACTATAAATCTACTAGTCGTTCAAAACTTTTATTTATCTAAATCCTCTTCACAGACGCTTCGAAAACTCGCTATTCACTATCTATCACAGAATAGTGGTAGCGTAGCCAATCAGAGAACAGCAGTCGTGATAGAATGCCAGTAGATTTATACAGTTCTTGTCGCACAGAATTAATTTGCGACCAAAAATTGAACTAATATCGAGAATCTCTCCGTACATTAAAATCTGTCAAAACAGATAACTTACTTTGATTTATTTTTCTTCAATACTAGCAGCGAATGTCGCGGCTTCGCCGCCAAAAAACATAGGCGAAGGGGTACAACTCGTGCCTCGTCCGGAAAGCTTCGCGAGGCATGCATGCATGCATGCAGGTTCTAACGCCATCTTTGAGAAAGCCAATGAATCCTGCATGATGATTCATGAGATTATGCAAGCGTATTGTGATTATGCGAGCGTATTTTGATTATGCAAGCGTATTTGAATAAGAACAAATCAGTGATGATTTGATTTGTACACTAAACACCAGAATATGATTCCATTCCTCTCCAAATAAATATCTCTAAATCATCACCATGATGTCGAGAGATGTGTTAAAATCATGTCTGGAATCATAACAATGATCCCGTTTCCAACTTATGCGTAAAATCAAGTCTGCAATCATGGTAAGGTTTTACACCTTATGCTCAATTTTTTTCAATATTATGCTAATTATTATTTAGCTCGAAGAAGAGTTTTTAAAAACAAAGCCGTCACGTATGTATTTAAGTATGTATCCGAACCGAGTTTTATGCAAAGGCTCACTGCATACAAAAGAAAGTATTGTAAGAATCTTGTACTACCATACGCGAGAGAGCAGCTGAAATAAGTTACAGTATTTCTAGATCCTGAAATCAAGCCTACTGGAGGCAATTTCGACTTCTGTCTCGTTTTTCCAGCCTGCGTGCACGCGGTTACCAGCGCACAGACACCAGACGGGGGTGCTTCATAAGAAAGGCCCTGTTAGGGGAGGTACCCATGTCCCCTGTCTGAAATTCGCCACCAGCCATATCGGCATTTCGCGAGATTCCTATGTCGCCTGTCGGAATTTCGTCTCAGAGGAGTTGTGTCAGGAAATTTGACCTTTTTCGATCAAAACGAAGCTACATGTATAACACATCGTAATACCTTTGTTTATTAAAAAAAAAAACTCACACAGTGCTCTCAAGTCTCACGCATTGAGCATGAGGCTCACGCAAACGGATTCAATCTTGCGCTCTCACGCTGAAACGATTATTTCTCACGCATTGAAGGTTCCTTGCTGTTTTAGTCAAGTACATATATAATTAAGTATCTCTTTGGATATAATTTACTCCTTGTATGCTTTGCACTTGCTTCGACCACTTTTCAGCAGTAGGAATTCTTATGCAGAGCCAGCATTTCTCCAGTCAGTGGGTTTAATGGTTACTTTATGGTTACTTTTATAGCATCATATTTCGACTCAGAATGAAGGAAAAAAGACTTCTTAGCTACTTCAATTTTTCAGAATCTTTAAAGGGGCTGGGGGCATGCTTTCTAAGGGCTTGAGCATGCTTTCGAGCGCTGAAGTTGCTAACCTCCTAGGGAATGTGGGGACATGCTCCCCCAGGAACTGTTGAAATTTAGACGCTTGGAATTGCGATTTTCAGCCATTTTCCAGTCAGTACTTGGACCTAATGTACAATCAAACCTATGACTATTTTTACCATGTTTATGTTTAACAGCCGTTCTTTAATTCAAAATCTCAACGGCCTCAATCAGATAATCTCTCCTATCTATATTATTCCTTTGAATTTGGCGTAACCCTTATATTCTGCTGAAGACGGGAGGACCTTGGCAGCTTTCCCCTGTCTCTCTTTTCTTTTCATAATGCCATTTGTTCATAATACAGCTTCATATTCTTTCACTGGTGACCCACTAATAAAAATATGAAGCAGACGGTCGAAGATCTCTTTCCTTTTTCCTTAAGCGTGTTTTTAGGCGTTTTAGGGCACTGCTCACTCAGCTGAGAGTGAGAAAAAATACTCAGCAATGATGGACTCGATTTATTGGACGTGGACGTTTTAGCATATATAAGAAACCCTGGGTTTCACGACCCGTTGACATCGCGCGTGAGAGAGGAAAACACATTTAAAACTCTGGAAATGCGTCTTCACTTCGACTCAAACGTTTAAAACAATCGATGCATTCTCAGTTCCGAAATTCGTTGTCGGTCTATCTTGCCATTGGTGTCGCTTTCTCTATTTCTCTGGAGTAGTCTGTCGTTCGTCGCCAATTCATAGCTCTCATGTCGCCTTTTCAAGGCCATGTCGCTTGTCGGAATTTGCCCCTAACAGGGTCTCATAAGAGTGCGAGGGAATGCCCTTGTACTGGTTCCCCTTGGGCCCACAATTGAGCTAAACGACTGTCATTCATTCTCCCACCCAAACAAACTGCGCTGGTCCCGTACAAACCCGTACAAACCCGTACAAACCCGTACAAACCCGTACAATACCCGAGACAACTACCCGAGGCCCGAATAAAACTGGGTCCCAGGTTTCTCCGGCGAAACGATCTCTAAGAACGCCTGGCGATAATTGTGGTCCAGTTCAGCAACATGTTTGTCCTCGCTGAAATGAAAGATACTGTCAGAGTAAAACCTTGGCATTTTGGAGTTGATCTTCGCGAAGCTATCGCATCTAAGTTGAATAAAAAGCTTGCTAACAAGGTGAGTTGGTAGAGTGGATGTATAAATTGATCAGAGTGTGTTTTTAACTTGTTGGAATACATCTATCCCTATCTACATTTTACACCATGTTCCTTTCGATGTGATTCGATTCGATAACTTCAAGTTACTTGTTGTTAGGTTGTTCATAATGTTGGTTTGTGTATTGTGCTACACGATATCACTTCTATTGGTGATTCCTATCTTTTTCCCGGCGATGGATCTTCGCATACTCCAGGTGAGTCTTGACTACCATTCGGTCCCAGATAGCCTATAGTTAGCCAGGGCTCGAAAATGCCAATTATTTCACAAGGGATAGAGTGACTTAAAGATGCAAGTTTAACTCTACCTGTGCTTAATACCCCAACTCCCTTTGATTACTCAAAAGGAATTGTCCTCGTTTGCATTAAACTTCATGTCCGTGTTTTTGTAGGTTTATGTGCCAAGGTTGTGGCTCAGTGCATAAACCTGCCAAAAAAATAACTTGATCAATATTTCCCCAATGTGGATCTCATGCTAGTTCAATAAAATATATTTATTCATCAATTTTTTATGGCAGTGGGCAGTTTGTCTTTTTTGGGGGACAAAATGAGCATGTGTGTATCACACGATAACATAATCATATTTGTTCTTTTCTGTTGCAGTAAAATTTCGTTTTGTTGTCTTTCGTCCATTTGTTGATGAAATTCTTACTGGAAGAATCAGAAGTAGTAACCATGAAGGAGTCCAAGGTGTGTGGTGCTTTCAAATGAAGTTGTTTTGTTTAAATATGGGTTAAAATCCCAGTATTACACCCGCTTTCAGTGTTACATGCATAGGCAACGTCTTGCAACCATCTTTCAACATGCTATGTAAATGACTGAAAGACTGTTTAACTGTGAAACTGGCAATTTTTCTGGTTATTAGCAGAAGAAATGACAAAGAAATGATAATTACTGATCTCAAATGACTGAAGAAGATTGTGGACTTAAGCATGTTTCCCTATTTACGGGATAATTCAAATGATTTTAGTGTAGTTGATCAGCTCTCAAAAGTGACGTTCAGTAGAATTGCGCCCCTTAACCTGTTTTAATAATCGAAAGATGTAAGCATTCAAAACAGTTGATATATCTCTCACAGAGTGACTTCTTGATACTTGTAGCCTTAGTTTGATGTCAAATAAATTCATGTTTCTTGACTAAAAGTCAAGGTTGACCATAAAAAAGTCATTGTGCTTAATTTTTTTTTTTCGTGAAGGCCAGGTGACATAGCATGTCGAGAGACGGCATGTCGAAAGATGGTTGAAAGATGTTGCCTATGTCAGGTAACACTGAAAGCGGGTGTAAAACTTATGATTTTTTTCTTTTATTTATTTGACAGTGTCAATGGAGTTTTTTGATGATATTACTATCCCTTATGAATACCTTCAGCAGCCCTCCAAGTTGTATCCTCTGAACATCACTTAAATTGGTTTTTCTTACGATCAATTATATGAAGCACCTCACAAATGGCATTACATTATATTTCAGAAGGTTATAGTTATAGAGAACATGCACATAACTACTATTATCCCACACCAGCATATTTTTGAGAAATGTTTTTAATCATGTGAAAGAACAAATATTTTCTCCTTTCTCAGGCAAGAGACACATATCATTCAACCATTTTTTGTGAGCCATTGGGTGATTCCAGAAAATATGCATATCATACCACAGGTGGCATAAACATTTGAACCCCCCTTACCTTCGAAAATTCCAAAATGCTCTACCCCCCATGGGATGCCCTCCGAATTCCAAAATCATTAACCCCCCCTCCCTTCTGGAACCGTCTGCAATTCCTTGTTTGACTTCTTACGACTTCCAACGAAAGAGATTTTCCATTTTTACATTTCCCAGAAGTTTTTGCTAGTAATTTTCAGTCAAACAGCTGTCTACAGGGCTCAAAATTGTGGCCGATATGATTGCATGTTTACGTGAGTAAATGCTCAGCGACTTAAACTTCTTCCCCTTCAGGTGCAATTTTGCAACTAGGTTTCAACTAAACGAGTGAAGAAATAAAAATTTCAGTTGTATTTTGTGCTTAATTACTATGGAAATAAGAACATGTGTGGGCAAATCCTGCCTAATTTACCTTCGATATTACGAACGATACTCACTCAATTAGACACCATTACAGTGGTTTCTTTATGTACATATATTGCTTGTGCATAGTAACCAAACATGATGCCTTTCATTGCAAACCATTAATCTGACAAGAAATTCTTCAACTTAAAGGACTCTGGAGCCCAATGTACAACCCAGATTTGATCAGGTTTCTGTAAATGAACGCAAACACATGCATGATGGATCGATGCTTGTCTTGTATCTTGCTTTCCGCGATCATAAGCAGTGTCATCAGTTCTTTTGTGCATTCACACTCTTGTCTTTCCCCTCCAGAAACCCCCCTGACCTCAGAATTCAAATTGGAAGTACCCCCCATGTCTTTGGATTTCCAGTTCAAAAAACCTCCCCTTGCCCACAGAATTCCAAAAAGCCACCCTTGGTTTAGGTATGGATATCGTTTGGAATCACGCATTGTATTTTGGTGTAGTATGGTTTTGTTTCTATTATTTTATGTCATCTGTTACTGCTACATGAAGTATTTGTTGCAGTAAAAAAGGGCTCTGCAGTCAAGATGTTGCACTTTTTAAAAGTCCATGACACACAAATACATCAGTGATGAGGACGAACAGCTCTGGGTATGGGAATATACAGCAGATGACGAGGGACATGATTTGTTCATGGATATCAATGAGGAGATCAGATTCCGAGTTGTGGATGAAGTATTCACTGATTTGAGTCCTGCAGGACCTGAGATGTCAGGGGAAAAGAAAAGTACTGATGACACAGAAAACAAAAGATCGCCATATACCATCACAGTGAGTCACTTTGCCATTGTAAAAGAAATAGAATTATCTACAGTTAGTAAAAGCCCTAATAAAGGTCAAACTGGATGGCTTGTTCCCTGGTTGAGGGGGTACTCCCTTCATTATTTATATAGGTATATGCATGACACCAAAGAGTGTTTTTTTTTTCAGGCATCCTGGCCTTAAATAAGGTATAGATTTTAATTTTCTTTAGCTTTTTTGGTCTGAAATAGGGCATGGTCTGCACTCTGGTCTGTATGTTGTTTACAGGAAACTAATTTGTCCCCATTAAAATTTGAAAATTTGAGGTTGCAGCACTTTTGAAAAGGTTATGCAAATGAAAGCAGGATATTCATGACTTCCTGAAATCATGTTTTAGAGACTGGTTCTTCTCAGAACTATGTAATATGTCGTGTCCTTGGGCAAGATGCTTTACTCTTGCAGCATTCTATCCTCCCTGTGTATCAAAATTGAAAAAAATGAGTTCTAGGAAAAAAAAAGTGAGGGTAGTAGTCCAAAGTTTTTTGTCCATTTCTGCTGACAAAATGCTGGAGCTAACTAGAGCAAGCTAAAGAAACAATAAACTTATCTTAGTCAATACGACAGAAACCAGAGTTAAGTGCCAAGAAACTGGTGAACCTTCTGGCTTGGAAAAACTTGCAATTATAGCCATGGCTCATCGCTCCCAACTGGTTTGGATGCAGCAAGAGGCAGCTGTATTCACAAGCCATTCTTAGTGGCCTTCTTGGTGCAGACTGAATCATTAATAGCATCTGAATATTACTGTTCGATGACATTACATATTTACCCAATTAAGCACCCACGGCACTTATTCTTTTGTCAAACTTCATGTTGAGCAAGTGTCATTTTGTACAAGTTTCTTTTTGGCAGAAAACTAGAGAAATTTCTGGCTTCTCTAACTTTTATACATTCTAGCCTGTTCCTAGTCCTCTGTGTGGACGCTCTTTGGGCTTGTCACGCAATCTTACTCGTGGGGGAGGAAGAATGCGTGATGAGCCGAAACGGGAGGGAGGTGGGAAGTAGGGCAGTGCAAAAAATGTTGAGAGGAAAGTAAGGCCTGCTTAAAATTCATTCTCTCTGACACCAGGTTTGTTTGTATTTCCAGGTTAATTAATTCGTGAATCTTAACAAGGCGTTTCTTTGTTGGTATTTAGGGATCCATAAGTGAACCTGGCCTTGGCCTTAGGTCATGGTGGTCAAGTTGATGAAGATTGTCTGGGATATCAACGCTTATGTCACACCTACTGGGCACAAGATAGTTTGTGTGTTCATGACTCGATACATCAAGCAAGTCAGAGTATGTGTGCCTGTTGTCTCGAAGATTTAAAGGGCAATTCATGAATTCATGAATGAACAGATGGCTCTCAGTGTATCCAGGGCTCGTTGGTGGAAGCTCAGAAGAACCCCCACCCATAGAACATTTTGAGGTTCCCCCTCGCGTGATGTTCGTTGGAGACCCTAAAATTGGCATTGAGAAAGGATGAAAACACGAACATGTTCCATGAAACATTCTGTGCGAAATAGTCCGTGATAGCCGCGAGCTGAGAGCCGTAACAACGTATCTTTTTTTTTTATTTTTCATGGGTCTTCTGTCCGCCATAATGACGTGCCCGAAACGCCAAGGTGTCCATGTGTAAGGAAGGGAAATACTCCTCCAAATATATACCTATCCCCTCGAACGCACAAGTTCAGAGAGACAGTGAGTGTCTTTTTGTAACGCAAGGGCAGATTCTTCATATGGGTAATAGTTTGTAAGCACACGTTGCAAACACTAGAGGGAAACCAAATTGTTGGACGATAATTTGCAGACAGTTGTCATTCCTCAGTAATTTAAGCGTAAAGCCATTTTATTAGAGCTGCCAGAAGCGTTTTTATATTAATAGAGAAAATTGCACGGGACTTTTTGAAGGTCTGAGAGTTCGGTCAGTTTTTTGGCATTTTATCTTTGTTTTGAATAGCATTGGACATCGTCAGATCTTCATTGATGCCTTAACCTGGAATCGTCCGCCAATCGAGTGCAGGATACATTCCAAATACCAATCAACCAGTAGCTACCCTCGATCAAACAGCCTGCTCCAGGACTATTTGTCGGGCGCACCCCGCAGAGCTCCGAAAGCTTCGCGTCTTTTAGAGTCAAGAAAGCGTAGATACAGGGTTGAGAATGTTTGTGCTTACAAAACCTGCGCTGGTTACCGAAGCTAATTGTACCCTTTAGCTCTGTGCCTTGTCTATTTCTATTCTCGGCAATATGGTATGTTGAAATTAGCAAAAAGAACTATCGTTCTAACTTTCAAAATACACCTGTTAACCGCCTAACCAATTTAGAGAACACGCATAACGATACCAAGCGGCCATTGAAAAAAAAAAACTTCCTGGAGTTTTTGTCTCAAACAGCTTTTCGGCTCTAAATTTTAAAAACACACCAAGAGAAAGGTCAGCGGTTTTGCGCATTAGACTTGAGCTCACGTGCTAGCTGACACATGACACACAGTGGACAGAACTGGATGGCAAGGTAATCATCCATGAGAGAGCCCTGAAAATAATGGGATAATTAAATATCAGGTAACCCTGAAATACAATCCTACTTAAAATCAGGCATGTGGCAGTTCTCGTAAAGTCCCACATGAATGGCTTGATACTCTTCAATAGAACAATAGAGCAAAGAACAAAGCCCCTAGCCCTAAAACAGAAACAGCTGCTACAATGATGAAACAACAGCAGCTTCACTTCTGTTGAAGGAAGGTATTACCATTTTAGGCTTGGCACTGTTTAACCAGCACGACGTAAAGGGTACTCCAATTTTCCGTATAGTTTTTGAGAATTCTCAATCCATCAATGATCATTAATTTCCAACGAAATTTAGGAATATTTTGACTTGAACAAAAAGCATCCTTACTTCATAAACTAAGTCTAATAATAGGCCACGTTCGATATATCAATATTCTAACATGGCTCCCGGGGCTTTCGGGTCAAAATCGTAATTTTT
This sequence comes from Orbicella faveolata, assembly GCF_042242905.1. Taxonomy (NCBI): domain Eukaryota; kingdom Metazoa; phylum Cnidaria; class Anthozoa; order Scleractinia; family Merulinidae; genus Orbicella; species Orbicella faveolata. Next base: position 23,274,777 of record NW_028301547.1, on the reverse strand, counting down.
TGCATCTCTTTTGTCTCTCAATTCCCAAAAGAGACTTGGATACAAAGAAAACAAAACCAAATATGGAAGGTTGTCATTAAAGCCTCGGAGCTATGATATAATATTAATATATCAAACGTGGCCTATTCCTTAAAGGATCTAATGAAATGTCCACATCATCCAGTCTATTGAAGAATTTAATAAAACTATTCGATTCGCCCTTGTTGGTTAATCAGGTTGGACGTTGTCTCGGATGCAGAGTAGGAACAAACAATCGATCAATGGTGCGAGTATCGCTACGAATAAAAAACTGTTCAAGTGCTTCATCAATATTTATAAAAAGCAAAATTGTTTCCCAGAGGAATTAAAGGATATTTTTACCTGTATATTCTGCTCTGCCCTAAACTTGGCCCTGAGACCAAACAGTGCAGTGTGAGGACAGCAGCACGGCAAACAACATCCCTCACCCATCTGGCTGGAAATGTCCAACAGCAGAACTTCCGGGCAAAGCAATCCCGTGCACACTGCAAAGAGAAACAAAATTTCATGGGTAAGTCCAATTTTACTTCCGTGGACTCCAGAATACAACTCCTAGTTTGATGAAAATGAAGCCAAAAAGCTCTAAATTGAGTTGCATGTAGATTTTGGTTTGCTTCCAGTCTCTGTCCCGTTCGCATGGTTTCTTATCATTTAGATAAAGTCCGATAATTTCGGTTGAAAGTCAAATGGAACAGTAATGTTTCCGGAAAAAATGCGGTCAGAAAATGTACGTCCATTTTTCCGTTCGAAATAGGACGGCGGAATGTCCTCATTTGCGAAATTTTCACGCGTCAGCCCAAAACATTACGGAAAATGGAAATTCTACAGTTTTTGCGCCAAAGTCTACCCGTGTCACCCGTCTTTGCATTGAATTGAATTCGTGATGTTCCCGTTTCGGTAGAAAAAGCAATTGAGTGATTTCACACCTCAGCCCAAAGTGGTCACTTTCGGATGTGAGAGATCCTCGCTTATAAATACCAAAAGTTCCGAATGTAGAAATATTACTGGGTATGGGAGATGGTCGAAAGGAACGGTTCAACAGTATACTTACTAGAACCACAGTCATCAAAACATCCGCATAGACCAGAGCTCCAGTGCCGATTTTGCCTCTCTGCCTGTACGACTTGCTGATTGACCACTACTGTAGTCTGATTTGAGGTGTGCTGGTAGGCTGCTGGTTGCTGAGTGATCACAGGGGCCTGAACGCCAGGGTATTGACCGGATATGTACCCTGGCTGATACCCTGGTGACGGGTAAGGTTGATCTGCTGGTTGCGTTGGGGAGTTTGGATGTCCTGCAGGTTGCTTTGGGGGGTGGAGGTGATCCGCTAGAGGCTGCTCTGGGGAGGGGTCGTCCACAGGTGGCATAGGTACCAGTTTAGAAGCCATGTTTTCTGCAAGGAAGGTCAAGGTAAAAGTGGATGGTGAAACAGACTTTCTTTCGTACTCGGTATGCTAGAAATGCGCAGCCCAGTCCCCAGGTGTTTTCAGTTCAGGAAAGGCAGGGCTGACATCTTGAGCGGTGACGTCACCGAAGAGCACTAACTCTTTCCCAGACTTTACGCAGGCAGCGAGGCCAGAGTAAGCGCCTAGGTACTAGGCTGAGAAATGCAAACTGCCATATACAACCTGGACAAGTTTTGTGAAAATAAATGTTATGCTGAATGTCTGCATGCGGTACTAGAATCTCAGTTGTCAGTGAAATGTTCAGTTGTTAATTACAATCTCAGCTAATTTCTCACCCATCAGTAAACTCAACAGACTTCAACTTTCAGTTATCATAAAAGACGCCTCATTTCTAAGCTGACAATCCGAAATTTTAATGTTTGACCAATTTTAAGCTGTCAACGACCTTTCGTCTGCTAAAAATTGTAGCTAGCCGATTATGACACCATCAAAACATTTCTGACTTTTATTATCTAATCAGAAAACTAGCGGCAACAGGCGACCCTTCAGAGATTTGCATCCAAGCAGAACTGCATAAGACGTCTTTTAGGTTAAAGAAAAACATAACTGTATTATCAGACTATCCATTATAGTCTGTTGATGCGAGACACGCATAACGCGCGCATTACGGGATTCATACGTTCATATAAGGATATGTTTACACAGTGCTAGCCCTTAGTAACGTTTTTAATGTTATTTACTGTGTAATGTTCGAGACTTCCTTTGGATAACCCTGATTTTCATCTGAGAGATTTAGCCGTCAGATGTCAGTCATTTGTTTCGTTTTGCAGTGGTTGCCGTCAGCGGAAACTGAAAAGTTACCAGCAAGCGTCGGATACAAGCGTGGGATCAGTGACCCAGACAAGGCACTCTTAGTAGTTCGAGTACATAATGACAACAGTTGGCCGAACAGGATCTGTCAGTGTTCAATTTCGTTCCCAAAGTGATATGAATTTCAACAAATGCGAAGAGCACCGTTTCCTTACCTAAAACATTTCTGGAACGCAGATTTCAAAATTAGAAAAATGGTCAGTTTTGTTTTAAACTACAACCCTGATTTATCGAAGTCACACGGTCCCGACAATTAGGTTCGGTTATCCTGGTCCTTGTATCATCATATTTCTGTTGCTTGTCTCTTCGAGAACATCCTGACTGCTTGAGTAGACTGCCTGTGGATGTTATGTCTTGAAAATACGTATTTTCAAGCGCAAATTTGTTTCAAATTCGAGTTTGTTATGCATCTTATTGGGTCAGATGTTGCTGAAAGGGTTGCACGAAACCAGGATCATGGGTTCCCGACTAGACAGAGACAAGGAAATAAACGCCGTCGTGTTCTGTTGCTCAATAGTTTTAGTAGACTGTTCGTAGCCATCTGGTGTTGAAAATACGTTGTTGACATGAAAATTTGTTTTGAAGTCGAGTTAATTTTCGATCAACTGACATCAGTGACAAAGTCCGATCAATGAATTTAAATTTGATCACGGAAGGGGAGTTACTCCCTGAAAGTGTGGGTGGGGATGTGTGACGCACTTCTCATCATTTCTCTAGAGATGAATAAGACCGATGAAACAAGAGTTTTGTCGAAAAATTATAACTGACTAGGGTGTAGAAAACGTGACTTGTGAGGGACCAAAATTGTCAAAATCTATACCCAATAACCTTGATGACTTAAAACTGTGACCTTCGGCGCCACTCATAGATATATGGCCTATATTGGAAAGTGCTCCCCCCCCCCCCCCCTCGTCCCCCGGCTAGAACTTTACATTCCGGCTTGTACGTCGGAGGCCAACAAGAGTGAAACTGGCGCTTATGTTGAGCGACCAACTTCAGTGAAACATAACTAATCCTGGTTGTTACAAAACCTCAGATGAACTGTACATCGAAATTCCAATCGCTGTCTGCAGTTCCTTTGAGTAATCGCTTACTTTAAAGGCGATGGCAGACGAGCATGGATTATAGATTCTCTCATTTTCATACTATACTGAGATTCAGTCACTAGTATTCTAAGAGAAATAAATCAGGAGACAAAACAGCGAAAACTGAATGAATTGTTAAAACGTGAGTGACATACGTACCGGTAAATGCTTTCCAAGAGTTAAGCCTTGAGCAATTTTAATACGAAGCTGTTTCGAAGAAAGCCTATCTGAGAAGCGTCAGTGGTAACTAAGCCTGAAACATGATCCTGACAGGAAGACAAACAGGTCAAAGATAAAACTTTGTTTTGAAAAATGAATATAAACGGAAGGGGTGTCAAGTGTTCAACATTTGAAAACCATCGCCGTTACCTTGGGTTGTCATGAATGGAGGTCATGAATGTGTGCCATGGCAAGCCACGGGCCCTGGCGACCGAAATATGGGGCAACATTCCTTTCCCATCTGACCATAAGGCTGCAATTTGAAGTTAACGAGGCCTAAAATCATACAAACCATATCCAAAATGCCATCGGTTAGCAGATACAGCTCTGCCTGGCCTAAGGCACCCAACTAAGACTTCGTCACGTAATGTTCAGACGATTTTAGGACCTTTTGCGCAAAAAAGGATCATGCACTCTTGTTATTGTTAGTACATCTTAGGAGAGGGAAAACATTTGTTCTCCATGTAACCAGAATATATTGCACCAAACTTATCCACCGATAAAATTTATAAGAACAATATCCTATTTAACAATTAGATTATGAGCTCGAGATTTCTATTGCGTGATAGTTGACGAGGGCAGGCCGAGTCAACTATCATGCTTAGAAACCGAGAGCGAATAATCTAATTGTTTACTATAAATCTAGTAGTCGTTCGAAACTCGGGATTTCTATCGCATGATAGTTGATGAGGACAGGCCAAGTCAACTATGACGCATAGAAATCGAGAGCGAATAATCTAATTGTTTTAGTATAAATCTACTAGTCGTTCAAAACTTTTATTTATCGAAATCCTCTTCACAGACGCTTCGAAAACTCGCTATTCACTATCTATCACAGAATAGTAGTAGCGTAGCCAATCAGAGAACAGCAGTCGTGATAGAATGCCAGTAGATTTATACAGTTCTTGTCGCACAGAATTAATTTGCGACAAAAAATTGAACTAACATTGATAATCTCTCCGTACATTAAAATCTGTCAAAACAGATAACTTACTTTGATTTATTTTTCTTCAATACTAGCAGCGAATGTCGCGGCTTCGCCGCCAAAAAACATAGGCGAAGGGGTACAACTCGTGCTTCGTCCGGAAAGCTTCGCGAGGCATGCATGAGACCGAAGGGCGCCGATCTTTGTCAGCTCGTGAGGACGGGGTTTCAACAGAGGCCGTAAGAAGCGTTGACGCGATCGCATGTCACTGAGGTTTCGAACAGTTTATCACTGACACAGTGAGATAACTGACATACTGCGAAGTAACTGAGATCAACTAAAGATCGATCCTTTAGATACTTAGATGGCAGCTAGCCCCCCGATCAGTAGAAAGCGCTGATATTTCTAAGTGGCTAAGTAAAGCAATTCCCAGTGAGGTGTTCATGCCAAAAGACACACTCACTCAGCCATGCGACATTGTTATAGTGGTCGAAGAAGACAAAGAGTTTAAAGTTCACAAACCCATCCCTTTGGAGGCAAGGCCTTTCTTCCAAAAGCTGCTGAACAGCGATATGAAGGGATTGTTCAGCTGGAGAGGTTCAGCAAGTCCACTATGGGAAACACACTGGAGTTTATTTACACTGGCAAAGTTCAGATCATGTGGATGAAGACGACGCCACAGACCTTATCCGAGAGATATCATTGCGAAGAACTTTCCTCCCAGGCCAAAACAATCATCCTTAAAAATTTCACGTCCCTATATGCATGCAACCAGGAGGAGGTTTTGAATATGTCGAGCAAAGGGCTTGAAAGGTTGATTTCAAGCGATGAAATGCATATCAGCAGTGTCAGCGTCGAGGAAGATGTTTTTAACACCATTCTAGTGTGGATTAATCATGACAAAAGCAAGCAAAAGAAATATTTCGCCCAGTTATTTCGTCGAGTTCGACTTGCTTATGTAGCGCGTGAATTGTGTACAATAATATCGTGACAAATGATCTTGTAAAAAATAACGAAGGCTGTTTGAATCTTGCGGAAGACACGCTGAAGCTGACTGAGTCTAGAGACTTTGGTAATCTCTCTATTACACCTAGAAAGTCACTCGAGTCCTCTTTTATAGTATTTCATAGTGACAGTGGGGGTGGAAATATTATGTGCTATTTTCCCCATGAAGATACATTTGGTTGTCTAGGCCAGCTATACTGTCCAGTACGGCCTCTTGGACTGAATAGCTGGCAAAGCAAACTTGTTCCTTGTCTTAGTAAACTGTATGGAATCGCGTCGCAATCCAGCAGGCTCAGAACCGTTGTCACTCGAACGTCAGCTGGTAAGTTATAACCCATACTCTGACAGCTGGGCGATATTACCGTGCGAAGAAGACAGACATCTGCAGCAAATATATGTTACACAAGAGGATGAAATTTACGCTCTGGTGTCTGAATACTGTGAGTACCATGGATTATGTCGGAATTCAAACCAACAATATTTTGCAGAAATCTGTGACAAGATGAAACATGTATAAGCATAAATATAAAGAAACATATGCTGTCAACAATTCCTGCCCACTCCCTGGGCAATACAACATTCTTTTTACACACATTCACAATTAATTTACATAGTCCATTCCTTTTTTTTTTACTCATTTATATTCATATTTCGTCATTCATCTTTACCCGTCGAAGACTGTAGATCTAACAGTCGAAAGCTCGTATATCTGTAAACACTTTTAGCCAGAGATCGTTTTTAAAATTTTTATTGTGCGCAACCCTGGCCATGGTCCTTCAATATTTTTAAAAATACACGTACTCATGATCAACCCTTTCTCCAACTCCATGAGAGAACCCGCGATAAATTACCGACTCGATGAGATCTTTATCTTTCCTCATCAAACAAAATAGATGACGGCTGTAATCTTTGTCGCTTTTCGGCCAATAGTTAAAACTCTTACCATCACCTTTCGACCAAAAGTCACTTGACTCAGGTGAACGGAGAATTAAAAATTAACAGAGATCAAAGCAGGCTCGCCTTCTTGGAGCTTGCGCACCAGACTCCTCCTTGCCGGATCGCTCGCGCGTGTGACCCAGAAGTGATCAGTCTGTTCCTGTGGGAAAAACCGTCCCTTAATCAGCAATTTCAACAGCTAAACAAAAGGTTGTTTCTAACAGGTTGTATTGCTGCTTTGGTAAGCTGTTGTATAAAAATGTTGACCACAACTGTGGCTGTCGATGATTGGGCATTTGTGTGATACCGTTATCATATAATCACACACTGTTATCGTATGATCACATACTTTGATTCGTCAAAGTATAAGTGATGAAAAGAGCTGGAAACGTTTGGCCATGGCAGCCACCTTTTAAGATGGCTTAAAGTTTTAAAGTATTAAGATACTTTAATACTTTACTTAAAATACTTTAAAACTTGTCCAGTTTTGACCCCGTATACCCTCCCCACCCCGTTTGATTTGATCATTGTGTTTTTGAACAGTATAAAACAGAAGCCCAGTCAATAATGAAAGCTTGACACCCATTGGGTTACTATGTATTTACACCATTTTTAGTCTTTGTGCTGTGACAGGCTTCCGATCATTTCAGCAAAAAGTCCACCTTTACTTATCAACACTTCAGGTTTGTCAAACTCCAGCACTCGTCCACCGTCAAGAACCAACACCTTGTCATAGTCCATGATGGTGTTCAGTCGATGAGCAATAGTAATGACTGTGGAATCCTTAAACTTGAGCCGAATGACTTCCTGGATCAGACGATCAGCCTTAAAATCCACATTAGCGGTGGCCTCATCCATGATGATGATCTTGCTCTTCTGGACCAGTGCACGAGCCAAGCACACCAGTTGTCTCTCACCAACGCTTAAGTTTGTTCCAGACTCTTTAAGTTCAAATTCGAGCTGTCCTGGGAGATCCTTGACAAGCGTCTTCAACTGCACTTCTTCCAGAGCGGTCCAAATGGCTTCATCCGAATATTCTGAGAACGGATCTACGTTTCTTTTTAAGGTACCTCCAAATAGCACTGGATCTTGGGTTATAACAGCCATAGACTTTCGAGCCTCTTGGAGATTGATGGATCCAATGTCCACACCATCGATTAACACCTAACACGCAGGGGAATGTTTGTCAATGACCAGCGTAGCGAACGTTCCCGTACGAAGAGCTTTGTCTATATTCTGTCCAAGCGCAAGTTTAAGCGAGAGCAAAAAAATCGCTGACGAAGCAGGGGATGGTGGGACGAGCTAGGGAACGCTTGCCCGTTGCCCCCAAACCCCTCGATTCTAAAAACCCATTAGCTAACGAACGGGGCTTCTGATTGGTGCAGCGTGGTCATGTTGACTGACAAGTGTTCATCGGTAAGTTGTTCCGTTAGTTTATTTTTACATATAAAAAAAACTTGCAGTCAAACTTTGCGACCCTATGACTTAATACAAACAGAAAGCACTTTTTTTCTGAACACTTGGGGTATTTTCGCTTTGAAACAAGTTGAAAGAAGTGCCGTCTTGTAGTTCGCACCTGAATAATTCAATTTTAGCGCTAAGCGAAAAGTTGTCAGTCAATGAAAATCGATGAAAATCTGGGCGTTTTTCAGAATCGATCGGTTTTCGTCAATGTTTTAACTCTCGCTTCAATTTGCGCGTTGCCGGAATGGGAATGCTTGCTACGCAGGCTAGTTTGCAAATAAAAAGTCTTTGTCTTCCTATGAAATATCTGGAAGTTATTCAGACTTGACGTCGAATTACAGCTTTTCACTAAAATCGTTCCCCCGAAAAAGTCCCAAAACGTTTTCAGACGTTGCCTATATATTTTTTAGCTTCAGTTGTTCCCCTCGCACTGGTAATTCCAGCCAAACGTGTGGAGGAGCGTGTTTCTTGAATTAGTCGCTGGTATGGCTTAAATAGGTACACATCAGGGTTTACATTTGTAGAACTCTCTGAAGAAGTGTACAGTAGTGAGGTGAGACGCTTCAGAGAATAAACAATTCTGACGACTTCAAATCGCCGAGTGAAGCTCTCTAGTTAAGCATTTGAAAATTGTAAGAAAACAAAAACAAGCTATTTCTAAATTCTGAACATTTGGAGAAGCTCTGTGGGTTAGGCAGAAAGGCGTCTGTATCTAAAAGAGTTTTGCATGGGACTTCCCGCTTTAAACAGTCTGTAATTTTGTCGCCTTTTCAGAGGCTCACTTGAAACAGAACTGAACCTAAGCCACGCAGATAGGTGTAGACAATTTATTAGTTGGAGTGGTTACCCGAACCTATCTAATAGCTTGCAATAGAAACGCTCAGGCCCCCCAAGACAGTTGTACAATGTAAAAACGTATTTCTTTGGCAGTTTTTTTTAGAGCTATTGATTATTTCTCGTCTTAGCGATTAACTTACCTTTCCCAGAGGATCTGGCATACGAAACAACGCTGATACCAGAGATGACTTTCCAGCACCGGTGCGACCCACAACTCCCACCTTCTCTTTACTAGAAACATGAACGTTGATGTCCCTTAAGACACGAGGTCCTCCTTCAAAGTAAATGAAAGACAGATCTTCTATGGCTAAGCTTCCTTCATTAGGCCAGGGCACTGGGGGACGTTCCTCGGTGCTGTAACCGGGCTCAGAAGCGATATCAGTATACGTCATTACACGTTCGACGGACGTCATCAAGGTTTCCACCTCTGATGCTGATCGTACACCATATTGAGTGCCGTCTAATGTTTGCAGTGCGTATGTTAGGGCGAGTCCGGCCAAAGCTAAGGAAAGGAAAAGAAAAAAGAACTGTTGATTAAAAAGAAAAATAATCGAGAAGGGACAGCTACCAGACTCCATTTGTGATCACAACGAGTGCGAGATTTGTTCAGTAGAAGGATGTGTTTCAGGTTGAGTACTGACCGGGACTCTCCGATGCCAAGATGGCCGCCACTGCAACAATCGTGACAAACACAGTAGACAGCAAATCAAGGCGTATACTCAACCAACGATTAGAAGACATCACCATGAAAAACGCTTGTGTGTTCTGGTCCTGATACCTAGAAAAATAATCACACATTGCGAGAAGTTATAAACCCGAGTTATAAGAAATCAATAGAGCCGATGACATACTCAGCGACAAGAAAGCCAGCCTTAAACAAACTGTAAGGCGCTATAATTTGGGGAAGAAGTTTCAAGTCCTCTTTTTACCTCTAGGTCAAGCGCGAAATATCGCCAATATAGTTTAAAACTTTGTTCTTCACAAAAAGTATTCGATTAATTTCTTGCATTAATTTACTGAGGTATAATCGCATCGTAATACAGACTTGAATTCTATTTTATCGCGATAACGTTACGTGGTTCTCTGTCATTATTACCTTCATCGTATCTATAACAAAATTCTCGGTCGTAATTGGTTCTCCACAAGCCTATTTGTCACGCAATCGGCGCGCGATCACGTGGGTGCCCAATTACAGGTACCAATTTCGACTCTGATTTCGGATAATTTCTTTGCAAGATATTTGTCCTAATTCAGGGAGTAATCGGCCAAGTAATTTCAAAATCGGACAAGACTGCAGCCCGAGGCCAATTTCAAATTACAGGCCCGATTTCTCTCTGAATTGAACGACACGAGGTCCAACTACTATTTAATCGTATTTATAACAAATTGACGAAAATTGACGTGTGAATGTGAACGTAATTGACGTGTGACTTGCGAAAGTATTCTGTTAAAAGTTTCCAGTTACAAGAACGTTTGACTTTGCATTTTCGTTGGTTCCATCTAAGCGCGAGCACATCTCGAGAAAACATGACTAGCTGGAAGTTTGCAAGACCGCGAAGAGTCTCGCACCCAAGGTGTTACATCGTTGATATTTACTTGTCAAGTTGTCTAAATGAGCCTTCAAACAAATTAAAGAGTTACTATGTCTGGGGAACTCCTTGTTTCCAGTATAGATCATGTTCTTGTGACATGTCCGCGGTTAGATGCAACCAACGAGTAACTCGAGACTAACCATTTTAGTCTGTCCACAAACGTCTTGCTCATATTTGAAGTGTGCACTACTTCCAGTCCATCTACCGTCTCAGTGACGTGTGAGTACACAGGACTGCATGTGATGGCTTCAATTCTCTTCAGCTCTCTGGAGGACTTCAGATAGAAGCGGGCGAAGTAAACAAATATTCCAATTATTGGAAGAAGGGCCAGAAAGAGCCAGAAGTTTGTTGCAGCGGGAACCAAAATGGCTACCAGGGAGAATAGGCAGAGTAAAACAGCTTGTAGAAACAGCGGTGGCAATACGTCGTCCATAGAGCCAATATCCTTGGAGAACCGATTCAGGATACGTCCAGCTGGGGTCGAATCAAAAAACTTTACAGGTGCCTTGATAGTCGCCAGGGTCATTTTACTGTGAAGGTTTTCAGCCGCTTTTAGGAGGAGGTAGTAAAAGGAGAAAGACGACACTGTCATGACAACAAGGGACAACGCCACCAAACTACCGTGAATGATATGAGTGTTCGGGGCTTTCTGTTGGTCAAGTGACATCCCTGCAATTCTGGACAACCACCAATTTGGAGCTAAGAGGCAAACTGGGACGGCATTCAAATAATTAGTACATCTGGAAAACATGTCAAGGAAATGTTGATTGCCAGAATTTAGTTCGTGCAAGCCACACTGGTGATCATTCATCAAACGTTGAACTAATGAGAAGTTCACAGTCATTTGTGAACTTGTGAACGTGTTAGCTATTCCGAAATCTGCTTAGAGAGTTATTTTTCTTTTATCCAAATGACAGATTCTAGGGACTCCTTTAAGGTTACTTTAACTTTACCAAAAATCTGGCCAAACTAGTAGAATACCTCTCCTGCACAACATGACCCTGCGTACATTAAATCATGCAGCGTACTATACTCATTTCCTGGAAACAATTAATCACACAGTTCAGCTTTAGCTTAATACTTTTAACTTTATTTTGACATACGTTTGAGGTAATTAATTTCATTCCTATCCTACATACCTAAATTCAAGTTTTTGTTCGCTAGATATGTTGCTGTCTCACTATCGTCTACGTCAAAACGTCTTCAAAGCATAAACTGAATGTTACATATTACTGAGTGGCTACAATATAATATATTTCACTAAAGAGGCAGACCTTGGAGTATTTTCAAGTTATAAACAGAATTAGTTTTACCTTGTAGTACTAATAGGGAAACTGCAAGCAGCACTATCCCGGAAAAAGGCAGTCCTTGTTTAAAATAGTCCCAGTACAGTCTAAAGGTCACAGTTCCGGCACTCTTGGTCTCCTCTTCTTCCTTCAAATCAAGGAATGATAGTCCCTTAGAATCACAGTCTGACGAATCACACTTGTTTGTAAGTATCAGGGAGCTAGTAGTCTGCAGAATCATTTCGTCGTTCACATTTACACCAACGCCTTTATCCTTCTGTTTAGGTAGAACCAAATCATCAACGAAGGCTTTGTTGTCTTGACCTTCTCGTAGTCCTCCCACAAACGATACTGAGGGTTCATTTAGCACCTTCTTTATGTTCACTGGGCCATCATTCTTAAAGGGCCCAGACAACGTCTGGTCAACTCTTTCCTTGTTCTGCAGATTAGGTCCAAATGCTTTGTTATCTTCTTTAAAGGCTGCATTATCTTTACCTTCTACCAATCCTTTCGAACACGAAGAGACCATCGAGTCTGTAGAAACGCGCTGCAGCGTATCAATGATCTCTTTGTCATCTTGGACTGGTTCAGCCAATGTCTGCTTGAGGGTTTGTTGCTGAGCATCCTCAGGCATATCGCATGTATTGACTGAGGGGATCGACAGACCTTGCAGCTCCTCCTTGATAATGCCTTTGTCATCAAGCTCGTCTGAGCTCGCATTGCTTGGGAACCCAGGTCCATCTTCACAATTTTCAGGCAATCCTGATACTCCCCGAAATGCTCCCTGATGTAGAAGTTCAGCGTATACCCCTTGGTGAATGATTGAACCGTTCTCCATCACAACGATGCGATCCACATCTTTCAAATATTGAATTTGGTGTGTGACTAGGAAACGAATACGACCCGCTAGGTGGCCTAGCATACAGCTCTCGAAAAGCCTTCTTCCTACTTTGGTATCGACTGCACTTAGGGGATCATCAAGCAGATAGATAACAGCGTCTGAATACACTGCACGAGCTAAACCCACACGTGCTTTCTGACCTCCACTGAGGGTAACTCCACGCTGCCCGATTTCCGTTAGGTCACCATTGGTGAAGTTCGTCAAATCTTTCGTCAACTCACATATGTGAATAACCTGCTGAAACCTCCTCTCGTTGAAAGGTAATCCAAACAAAATGTTTTCTCTTATGGTGCCAGAAAATACCCAGGGTATTTGAGGAACATAAGCTAATTTTCCGTGGTATGAAATTGTTCCTCTATGCAGGGAAAGTTCTCCGAGAATGGCTGTTAGAAGAGAGGATTTTCCACTTCCAACTGCACCTGTTATCGCTAAAAAGCTACTATTGCGAACGTTCAAAGTAATGTCATTCAATGTGTTGCTCAAAATGTCTTGGTTCCAGGAAGATGACGCTCTAAAAATCGAGACATAAGGCTCTTCTAAGTCCGAGTTTGTAGAAAATAATTCTGTCGGTACAGGCGCAATGATTGGCTCCGATGGAGAGTTGTCGGTACTCGTTTGAGCTTCGCTAAAATAGTCATCTCTTTGTGTGTAACTGAGTAATTGGACAGCCATTTTCTTTTTCTTCTCGCCTTTACAATTTTGTACCGCAAGGTCGCCGTGGGTACGGTTTTCACCGATTTCTTCGAACTTCGCAACCTTCTCCATCAGGAAAGTCTGTATTCTATCGAGTGCTACCTTGCTGTCCGAAGCAATCTGCATGCAGAAACTCAATTTGTAACAAAATGTTACTCGTAGTGCTGCAAAGCCTAGAAGAAGGGTGAATATCGCAAATGATGACAAGTGGGTTCCAGTCAATATCAGAGTTGTCATTGAGACAAGGACAGCGATGGGATTCGTTGTGAAGAGAAAAACAAGTAATATTGATACAATCAACCCTTTTAAACGAATTATTGCCATCTCCTTCCTGTGAAACAGATTACAGAAAATGACATAAACGTGATGAAAAGAAATTGGGCGAATGCCAAATCTAGATATAGATTAGCCTACAGCTAGGAGAATCCATGCCCCTGGAGGACGTCCAAAACAGTTTTCATGGTTGAGTTTTCTCATTAACTGACCGCCTGGTAATAAATAATTCATCGGGCGCTGAATCAAATTGGCAAGCTCACAACGGCAACAACTAAAATGAGTGTAAAGTGAACGCTTACTACTTTTGCTAGAACTGAAGTCCACTACCAAAAGGGACGGTTCCTTAATAACTAAGTTTAGATGCATGATCAAATTTTTAAATTCGATCATTGCACCCACGTTTTATAGATTAAGCTGTGGAATAGACTTCAGTTAATGATTGATTCTAGCCATCAGAATGAACAAATTCAAATCTTGCTTGCGAACATTCCTGTGTGCGATCGCCGATATGTTCATATTCCTCAGCTTTTAAGTATTTTTGACTTAAAGGGGCTCAGTCACGGTATTGTGAGTCATTTTGGCCACGAACAAAATTACCTTAAAACTGAAAGGAACCTGAAAATAACAGTATACTAAGACAGAAAAACACCAAAGGGATAATAATAAACCGTAAAGGAACAAGGATGGCTCAGGATGGAGAAGATTAATAAGCTCTAATTAACCGAGCAGGAGGTCTGTATGGGAGAATCTTGACCGAGGTGGTGAGTACAGACCGAACGCAGTGAGGTCTATACACACGACCGGGGTTAATCAGTTGTTTATTATATGGCAAAGAAGAAAACTTTAATTCGTTTAATGTAACTGGTTTGCTGACATTTTGCTTGTGAACGGCAAGTTTGCCGAAATTTGCTCGTCCTCTTTACTTTTTTTTTGTCATCAGGCTTTTTGGCACTTCCATAAATGATTGAGAAGAAAATAAAAGAAAATGGTGAACATTTTTGTATTTTAGTTTGCTACTTTTTTCAACGTAAAATTAAACCGTTCTGTAGATGCCGGTCTAGATGGGAAAATCTAGACCGCGGTCAATATCGATTTCAGCCAATCAAATTCGTGAATTCGGTAGTTCCCAGTCCTTGTGAGACACAGCCATGTAATAACACGGATTACAAACGACAAACTTGAAAAATCTAGGCTAACCTTTTCAAGATGCGCAAACCGTGACCTACTAGCTCCTTTAAGGCAGTGTCTTATCTTTTTCATGCTGGCTTACATGCAAGTTTTATTAAGAAAAATGATGCAGAACTATAATGCAATCCACGAGTAATGACGTTTACTTGCAGCATGTGATGATGCATCTTCCGAAACATACGTGAACAAAATGAGACGCACCTGCAGGGAATCATGATAGTTGTATTCATCAAAACAAATATCCTGTCCTAGGTGATGAATACAACTGCCATGACTCCCTCCCTGCAGGTACATCTCATAGAGGGAACTGGGAATTAATTCTTTGACGTTAGTTTCAGTTAGAATTGGTAGTCGTCTTCTTGTAAGCGGCGGAGGCTGTTTAATATCCCAAGAGAGCGGGGCCACTCTAATGACTGAAAATACCAAGGTTCCTGAGTGAATTTCTACTAGGTAGGCATACTTCTGACTTGAGGTCCATTGTTATGTGGTCTATACTGACACTTATGTTATTTTATAACATGCCATAGAAAATACAGCCAATTAGAATACAGGAAAGCCGTTGTATATTCGACGGTATTACCTCCAAACTTCTCATCATGCCTCATGCGCCGAGTGTTTGTCGCATTGATTGTGTATTTTCTAAGACATGGTTAAAATAGTTATGTTTTTCGTGGTATACCATGCATGGAATATCTCACTTGTCACTTATAGCGGAGCTAGCTCCCGGCGGCCCGAAGGGCCGCCAAGCGGAGCACCATACTCATATAGGAAAGAAAAGGAAACCCATGAGTTGATTTTCTCATGGTTATCATGGCTAGCGGTATTGCTCGTGGGCGCGTACGCACGACGGCGTCGCGTAACATGGCGGCCATACTTCAATTAATAGGTTGACAAAGACATGCAACCTTGGTTTACCGTGTACCTCTGTGATATCGGACATCCATGTCATGATCGATTGACACCTGTCAAAACAAGGTATCCTCTGACCAGTACCACGTGACCATATCGCGGGCTCAAGTTTGCAGGTCATAATGTTTTTTTGAAGTTGACTGCCGACCAAGTGCTGGTTTTCGACTGGATCGCGGGCTCACGTCACCTTAACTTGTTGAAAACAGGGCAGGATTGTTTGGAAGCCGGCTAACGCTGATCCAGGATTAAAAGTTAACAGAATTATAACTTTTTCTTCTATACAAATGGTTTTTGCTACTTTGTTTTGTGCATATGGTGATTATTAAAACTCAAAACAGAAGGCCAAACAATATACAGAAAACCTAACCGCAGAGTTACATAAAATCAAAATTCTACCTTTTCCTGGGTTAGCTTAATCGGGCTCTTAACAACCCGGCCCAGGAGCTACCCTTTTAGGCTGGCCTAAATCTATATATTATTTCTCGGTATACACACTCGCCTAAAAGTTCGTGTATAAACCGAGAAAATCCAAGTGACAAGTGGGATATTCCATGATGTATCGCTAAAAACGTTGCATGACTAGTACATATTACCTGCGGAGGCTGCGCACAATGTCCATGAAGTTCCATTCCCAAGCATGCATTTTCACCGCTCGTATTCCAGCGATGATTTCGTTCATCACCACAAGCCGTTTGTCTGTAAAAGTGGCCGCTTTCTCCCTCAGCTTTGCAGCTTTTCTCGCCATTAACATTTGAAAGGCGACTAAAACTACAAGTAACGCGGCGCCAGCGAGCGCTTTCCAGCCAATCAGGTGCCACAGAAGCAACAGGCTGATCACTATTTCCAGTGGCGCTGACAGCATATAGCCAACGCTATACAAAGACTTTTCGATCTTTTGTGCATCATTGGAGACCAGATTGATAATGTTTCCAGACAACGTAGCCTCCAGTCTACAACGACGGAGTGAGAGAATCTGCAAGGCGAAAAAAAAAAAATGCACCGTAAACTGGACTACCCTGGAACTTGCAGATCGATTTTAGCTCATTAATTCTCTCATATTTCATGCGAATTATAACAGCTCATTAGTCTTACAAGCTTATTTTGAGTTCCTTTCTGCCTAATTATCAAGCATCAATTTTGGACTGTTTGGTTTTGACGCGTAAGACGCCAACTGTTAGTTAATTAATTACACGTTGTTAGAAATGGTAATCAAGAAAGCCATTTCTATGGATTTTATCATTTGTCGCTTTTTTAAGTTTGAGTGCGACAATCCAAAACTGTGTGCTACAAAAATTAGGCTCTAGGTCTTACAAAAAAAAAAAACTGGGAGGGAGTTTAGAGTTGATGACTCTAATTAACATCCCCTATGCTTCGTCCTTAAGCCTTGAATTCTCACCGTGATTAAGATTACCTTCTTATATACAAGTCCGATTAACGACACCTTCAGCTTCAATCCCCAGAGTTCAGTTAGAAAGTCATAATGATGCGTCGCTAACGCTTTTATCAGGCTTGCCATTCCCAAAAGCGCCACGTAGGTAAACGCCAACCTCATGTCAAGATCTGGGCCATCGTTCAGCATCTTCAACTCAAGCCAAAGACACAGAGGCTGGAAAACAGAACTCAACGACTCTAGGGTTTTCAACATTATCATTACAAGACGTGATTTCCAGGGAATAAGGTTGATCATTGCTTTCCACAAACGCGGTTTCCTTCCCACTGACTCGCTCCTTTTTAATTCTTCGAACCAATACGTCTCGGCTCTCTCCACGAGAACTTCAGCTTTGCAATCTTCATGAAGATTAAACAAATCCTCCTCGGTCAGCGGTCGCGTACTGCCAAGTTTTAAAACGTCATTCATCCACCAGAAGAATATGAGTGACAGCCAGTTTTCCCTATCTCTTGGATTTTGGCTCTCTGAAGGCCTGCCCGACATGTTTCAAGGAATGGGTTACTTCTTATCCCAGCACAGCGAGCCTAGAAAGTTAGGCGTGGGTATTAAATGACCGGTTAACCCTTTTGGATTTGGAGGGGAAGGGGGTAAAGCAATCATTCATAAGATATAAACAAAAGGAAGTATGGTAAACTACTATGTTATTAATTACTTGTCTGTTTGAAAGCTTGTACCTAAATTGCCTTTTCGGCCACTTTTAAAACTTCTGAAGAAATTTAACTCAAGAATATGTTAATATGAACGGTTTCTGCGCCCCCTTTAGGTACTGGGCACAACGTGGCATATGTCAGGGAATTTTGTTTTGTAAATGCTATCAAGAGCAGACTGAAGATAGAAGACCACATCGATTTGAATCATTGTGGGATCAAATGTAACAAGTAATCAGTTGTCTTTTTCATCGACTTTGGTTATGATGAAGAAGAAGAAGACGAAGAAGAAGAATACGAAGACGACCACGACGAAGTCTACGAGAACCACGACGGCGAAGACGAAGACAAAGACGAAGAAGACGACGAAAACGACGACGACGAATTAACGATACCTTGTGATCGGCCCGAAAAATAATATTGTCCGTCCATTTTAGAAAGGCCGAGCTGCTAACATCCAAAATGATCCCTCAAGTTATCATTTAGATATTTCCTCTATCTAAGGAAATTAAAATAAAAGTTACCCTCGCACGCAGGACGTTGCACGTTTGTGAACTAGCCAAGCAAGTATGGTGATTGAACAGCCGCTGTGTAAGAACACACCAAAGTACCTCAGGAGCTACAGACGATTGGGAAAAATATAATGAAGGATTTTTCTGCCCAATCAAGACCCAGCATTGGCCGAGCCTTTTGGAAATGGTGTGTTAAGAGTCGGTTCCCAGCACGACCACACGACCTTGTAAACTTTCGTCGCGCCCGATTTTTTTCCTCGCACCCTGATTAACTGTCCCAGATCTCCAAAGATGCGTAACGGTATAATTAAAATTCTCAAATTGGATAGTCAGCGCAGCACTTCGCAATTGAAGTAAATAGGAACAGACAAGTAATAATCGAAAGACAGTAAGATAAACTTAATTTTCTGTTAAACTTCGGTATCAATATTTCACCGAGACAATATGGGAAGTCTGATGTGAGATCAAACCTCGTCGAATATCGGCATACGTTTCTGAACTTTAAATCGAACTACTGATCAGTCCGGAATATCCCGATAAATTAGGACAGTCATGACGTCATGAAGCTATTGTTAGCAGGGAAAATGGCGGACCTTTTGTGCGGACTAAGAAAATATGTTGTTTCCAGTCTCGCATAGAGTCTGGCCGGCATTATCTAGGACTTTTTGCGACCAAACGTTGAGAACGAGAATAAGCGGCCATTTTGGTAGTGGGAGAACGTTGACTGTCTTCTAATCATTGAGTTTTTTTGGTGTCAAGCGACGATGTAGACGCGATTTTGTGGCCAAATATTAAGGTTAGTAAAGTGTACGCGTTACTTTCTAGTATTCACGTATTTTTCATTGAGCCGTGTATATTTTTCACTGGTTCTAGCGTTGTTCAAGTTTCATCATGCCAAATTACACGGTTGTAAAGAACGTCGATATTTTGTAAACTCTCTTTGAATTTGGGGCGTTACAAGTGTACCTGAACCGCTGTTGTTATAAGGCTTGAGTAATGCATCGTTCCTTCATTTTTATGACAGTTGTTTTCAATTTCTCTCTCTTAAGTACATGGAAGAGCATACTCGACTGCTCGAGGTACTTTGCCGAATTTTTGGGGAAAAAACAAAGGGAAAAGAGAGGAAATAAGACGTCGCTAAGTACGCGGACGAAATTAAACAAATTTGGGAAGTCTCTGTTTTGGTGGATTCACCGAATGTGCACCCCAGTTTTATCACTGGAGAGCCAGTAGCCTGTTGAAAACCACCTAGAGCACAGAAGTGGCAGCGAAACAGACAGGCCAGGGGTTGTGCAGTGATTCCCTGTAAATGGATGCTATCAGTATCCCAAGGAATGGCACAAAAGGTAGAGAGATTGTTTGTGCTCATTTACCAGACGTTGAGGGTCATGCAAACATGTAAGTTAAGGTTTGTAGGGGGCATTGTACTCTTTTTTTTTTTAGCATTTTTTGAAAACTATACACACTGCAGCCGTTCCTAGTAGATGATGATTCTTTTCACCTCCCAATGAAGCTTGAATGTACCAGAAAGTAATGTTTTTGCAAAATAATTTTTATGAACGCAAAGACTGAAAAGGTACGAGAGTTTATAATGTAGTGTCGAGTGTTGAACATTACTAATTGTGAAACTAATGCAATACATTAATTGGTTGTGAACAGGAAACATATCAGTTTGGTTAAGAATATGTAATAAAAAATAGAAAACATAAGAGTTATCAGACCACTTGAGGGCAATCTCTTATTTAGTGAGACTAATGTGGTGACTACATTCAAAATAAATTCATATGTTAAAACGAAAAATACATTTGTAATGATATTGGCATCTGTAAGCAATGTAATAATCTTCTAAGCGCTTGTGATTTGTTTCAGGTCCTGCATTCTGCTAAGAGGCAAATTCAAGGTCGAGAGTACCTAAAGAGTGAATAAAATAAAATGTATTTCACTTTCAAGACTGAATTTGTTTTGTATACTTTAAATAAATATATAATAAAACCTTGGGACATGTGGATGGATTGTGAATGCTCCCTTGTCAACCTGTCCAGGAATTATATTTTGATATTTTTGGGTAAATAACTTGTGAAAGTCAGCAATTATATGTAAGTTTTCATAATTTACATGTGGAAATCAGACATGATATCTTTTAGCACAGTAACAAATAGATACAGGAAATATTTGAAATAAATACCAAAATGGAGAAATTTCAGATTTACAAAGAATATATTAACAGAATTTTTGACTATCCCTGCATCTGACAACACTAAAATTTTGGATACATTTTTCTAGCTTAGTTTATCTTGTATAAAAGAACAAGAATTTCTCACTCGTATGCGTTATTGAAAATTCTGTTTTAATGATGATTTCATTTCCTCGATTAAGCCAAAACGTATAACATTTTGGACATCTACAATTTATCTTTGCTGGCATAGAAGAACACGCGCGTGCTGTCGATTTCGGCCCGATAATCCCTAGATAAGAGGAAAGCCTCAATTCTCATATCGATCATTTCTGTGCTTAGAGAAATGCAGAGTACAGATGCTTACCGATTGTACGGTCTCTTTCCAAAGAATGATAACAGCAGCTCGTCAAACGTGGCCCGCATTTGCGTTCTGTGGTGCTTCCTTCGGTCCGAGGATAATCGTTATATGGGCAGAATTGTCTGTGACATGGAACGCGAACACAAACTGTCCTTTTATTTTATAATTTGGACAGTATTTAACTCAATTCGAGATAAACATATACCTCCTGAAGGCCCGCATTCATGGCATTGGAAAGTATTCGCCACTCTCTTTGTCCGCCATCTTGAATCTCTTGGTTTGTTGTGAAACACGACACTCCAATCAAAACACGCATTCTCATTGGTTGAAACGTGAGTTTCGTGACATCACAGATGTCCTAATTTATCGGGATATTCCGGACTGCTGATACTAACGAGTAGCCTGGTATGACGCACATAACTTTTTGCAGAAATGTTATTAGCATAGGACATACGGATGGTCCTTTTTATGTTGCTTTTTGGCTAGTTTTGCCGTTTATAGAAGGAAGAATTTTATACGGTTTAATTAAAAACATATAATTGTGTTTTATTAACAAATTTTCAACACACAAAATTATATCCTTTTCAAAATCTCAGCCTCGGGTTTATTCTTGAAATATTCTTAGAATTTCGTGAATTTTGGCCTCGATATGTATAGGTAATCGCATGGGGCCGAGTAAAATTAAGGATTAATATCACCCGTGTTTTCAGAAGTTGCTGAAATTGCCCTCGTCTCTGCGCGACTCGGGCAATTTCAGTGATATTAATCCTTAATTTTACAAGGACCCATTGCGATTACTTGTTAATGAAATAGAGGGAAAAATTGCTGAATTTCTGAATGCGCTCTTGAGTATCGGTCATAGGAAGCCATTTAATACTGACAAAGAATCAATCGCCACAAACGCACGAATGAGCTGAATGAAATTTTATTTTTGCGTAAAGATACCAGGACATTGACAACCAGGCCTGCTAACAAACTTTCAACTTTGAAAATATAGTTAGTGCTTTTTTAAACACAATTAAAACGTTCAAGACGCTTTCAGATCACTCAGAATCTGATTCTTCGATGAAGATACGCTTGTATCCTCGCCTTATATCACTTGTGCTCTTCTGAACGGCATCATTCCCGGCGATGTTCAAGGGGCTATCTCTAAAACGGGGAACGAGGAATGGAGGAAAGGGGAACGGGGAATCTCTAAAAGGGGGAATCTCTAAAAGGGGGAATCTCTAAAAGGGGGAATCTCTAAAAGAGGGAATCTCTAAAAGAGGGAATCTCTAAAAGGGGGAATCTCTAAAAGAGGGAATCTCTAAAAGGGGGAATCTCTAAAAGGGGGAATCTCTGAAAGGGGGAATCTCTAAAAGGGGGAATCTCTAAAAGGGGAAATCTCTAAAAGAGGGAATCTCTAAAAGGGGGAATCTCTAAAAGAGGGAATCTGTAAAAGGGGGAATCTCTAAAAGGGGGAATCTCTAAAAGAGGGAATCCCTAAAAGGGGGAATCTCTAAAAGGGGGAACCTCTAAAAGGGGGAATGTCTAAAAGGGGCAATCTCTAAAAGGGGCAATCTGTAAATTTTTTACACTCCTCACTCCTGACATTACTCTCGTGCTTTTTTTCCTGTAGACAAAACGATAATTTAATTTATTCTAAACCACAAAAGCAAATAACAAATTTTCATAACAGTATATTCTCAGTGTTTTCTTAGTGTTTTCCCAGCTCCTACAAATTGATGGCGACTGAACAATATCTGCCTTTATCGTAAATTAAACCAGAAAGCAGGATTTCGTCAAGCACTCCAAAACAACAGAACAAAACTAACAAACCTGACAACGATATGTGCCTATGTTCTAAGCCCTGAAGGCTCTATGTATATTCTTAGTTCAGGAGTGACGTACAGATCTCGTTTGGATATCTAGCGATCGGCTTTCGCCAAAATCAGTGAGCTTACATATCACGGGCTCGTGTTTCCACGCGTAAGCTATCTTATTTCGATCCGTCTCCTCACGATAGTGGTGATTGCTAACCAACACATTTTAAGTCCCTGTGCGCTATTCCATTTTTGTGCAAGTAGAGCAGTCCTCCTGCAACATCAGCAGCAATCTTATCCATAAATGTGCCCTCTATTCCATTCCAGTCTTGACTGTCGATAAGGTACATTAACTCGTTAACGAGCTCAGCTTTCCTTCACCGCCGAAAACTTCAATATCGAAATACACGTACTCTAGCATAATTGCCATGGGGTCCTGGCAAACAGCTTTGAACTGGACGATGTTTTCGTGGCGTAGCTGTGACAACAACGTGGCCTCTTTGACAAAAGCTTCAACAAAGCCCGCAGAGGACGAGAGCAGTTTCTTCACTACGACGTCTACTGATTCGCGAGCGTTCTGGGAATATTTAGTTCTTAATACGGCACCAAATGAACCTTGTTCGATAACATCTTGTGTGCCGAGGTCATCCCACTTAAAATGTGGAAGACCTTGGAACTTAGCGACCTTTTTCTTTCGAAAAGTAAATGGCAGAGGAATTTTAAATTCCTCTCCACCTGACGGCATGGCGCAAAGAGCGGTCTGGATTAGCAAGGAATCACTGATTATACTGAGCAAATTTCCGCCAAAATCTCTGACTAGAACAAATGAATTTCTCTAGGAAGTATTGTGAAAAACTGGCATGAAACTCTCCTTAACACCGATGCGACGCCTTGAATCAAACCTCCCGCGAGCAGTTGGCGATTCATGCATTCATATGATTTCCCAGGTCGCCCGCCATTCAATTTTTTTGTAACTAGAAAATTATTGTAATGGAGTTTGAAATTTCCTCAATGGAAGATAATCTATGTGTCTGTAAACTGACGCTGTAATAAACTTCAGCACACATCGGCAAAATTTTCAAAAAGTTAAACAACCTAGGGCTGTCAACAATTGAAATTGAACGCCTCACCAGGTGTGTTTTAGCACAGTGAACGATGACAACCGATCTTGTCGCGACATCTTAGCGAAAGTGGTCACAAAGAACAAGTCCGGATAAAACGTAGGTTAAAATTTGTTCGTCAGCGAATAACAATCCCGTATTGTTGTTTTTCTTTCATCGACCAACGTGTGGAACAAAGTGGCATATACATATAAACCTGAGATATATATTCTGACAGATATAACCTGACAGAGATATTCCCTGAGGAGATCAGTTTTTAAACTTGACCTTTGCGCGTTCCTGTGACATTTCCTGTAAAATGGCTAGATTGCAGAATGTCAGAGGCGGTAATAACTACTAATAATAAACTTTACCTGGTTTTTAAAAACATTTATTAAAAGGTATTTTATCCTGCGAACAGGCGTTCTAGCGAGAGCGTGTGGAACGGACGAAAAGAAATATTTGCGAGCGAAGGGAAGCCGAGCCGAGCGTTGCAATTTCGTTTCGCAAATTTCCCACTTGAGAGCATGTTCGCAGGCCATAACCATTGAAGATTCCCACTTTTAAAGATTCTCAGTTGTTATGATTCCCTCTTTTAAAGATTACCGCTTTTAATGATTCCCGCTTTTAAAAATTCCCACTTTTAAGGATTGCCGCTTTTTAAGATTCCCGCTTTTTAAAGATTCCCGCTTTTAAAGATTCGCCATTTAAAAGATTCTCACTTTTAAAGATTTCCGCTTTTAAAGATTCTCGCTTTTAAAGATTCCCCGTTTAAAAGATTTCCGCTTTTAAAGATTCCTCCTTTTAGAGATTCCCTCTTTTAGAGATTCCCCCTGTTAGAGACTCCCCCTTTTAGAGATTCCCCCTTTTAGAGCTTCCCCCTTTTAGAGATTCCCCCTTTCAGAGATTCCCCCTTTTAGAGATTCCTTCTTTTAGAGATTCCCTCTTTTAGAGATTCCCCCTTTTAGAGATTCCCCCTTTTAGAGATTCCCCCTTTCAGAGATTTCCTCTATTAGACATTCCCCCTTTTAGAGATTCCTCCTTTTAGAGATTCCCCTTTTACAGATTCCCCCTTTTAGAGATTCCTTCTTTTAGAGATTCCCTCTTTTAGAGATTCCCTCT
>NW_028301547.1:23227500-23245000 GCF_042242905.1 Orbicella faveolata | reverse complement strand
CTCCATATTCATCGCGATCCATCTCCATCTACATTTACTGTTGAATGCTAACCTGTTCTATACTCTGTGTAGGTGGGGAGAAAGGAGAGCAAGCGAGAGAAAAAACGAGGGAGGACTAAGGCCTTCCCTTCCTTTCCTCGTCTCATTCCCCCTCGTTTTTTCTCTCGATCGCCCTTTTTTTCGCTTGTCTCCAACTACCGAGAGCCCGGAACAGGCTGTTGAATGGTAAAGCATAATTTTTTCATCCTATCATTCCATGTCACGTGACACATCAACATAACCGAGCTACGGTGAACTGACCCATCAAATCCTTCGCATTGGAATGGAAACGCTAGTTAACCAATCAACGATCTGTTTTCGAGAGCTTTATCTTTCACTTAGCTAGTTATCGCCTTAACAGAAACAATAGTCCCATTCCCAGTGCAGTCGTAATTAGAGTTGTCACGCAAAAGTTCTTGCCTCTAAAATAGTGGGAGGAGAATTGCGTGACAACATTGACAGTGGTGTGGTGAGGAGCGTTGCGTGACGACCCTGAGTCATCCTTTCAAGAAACCACAGAAACAACTCAACCAAATAAAAGCGATTTAACGCAGTATGTCAGAGTCTAGACAACACCTACAGCTATGAACTGTCAGTTTCTCCAAAACAAAACAATGTTCGTTCGTGGAAATTTTAATGATAAAAAAACACAAAATTTACAGTTCTACTTACATAAAATAGATTTATCGTTAAGACCGTTAATACTTTATTTTATTGACCCGTCAGTCCGTCCGTCCGTCCGTCAGTCCGTCCGTCAGTCCATAAGTCAGTCAGTCAGTGCGTCCGTCCGTCCGTCCGTCAGTCTGTCTGTCAGTCAGTCCGTCAGTCAGTCTGTCTGTCTGTCTGTCTGTCTGTCAATCAGTCAGCCATTCAGAAAGTAAGAACTTAATCATCTAGTGTACTGTTCCACACGATAGTTGGGGACACCTTACGACATAGTTAAAACTCAAAGTCAAAATCCGGAAGGGCATCAATTTTGTACTGATTTTCCAACCTCAATCACCTTTTCTCTAATCAAAAGCCAGTATCGATTACTGACACCCACACTGTTCTGTTCCCTTCACTGCACACTGAATCACAGAAAGAAAAAAGAAGCGCAAGGAGTCAGTCGCTTCTATGTTCACCGCCGTTCTCCACTCTATTGTGTATGCCAAGGACAAACTGAAATTGAAATGCCGGGGATTTTGTGACTTTGAGCGTGTCGATAACATCTTGACACAGCTTACACGTTTTTTAACCAGTCTAAAACAAAAGTTGACAGCCTGATAGAAACGTATTCGAGAACAAAACCCTGTTTCTACATCTGACTAAAGTACTATTACCCAGCCAGTTTTAAACTTAAAAACAACTTGCTAAAAGTTCTGATCGTAACTACGCCTCATCCCGGCCGCGAGAACATGGTCAAGCTCACGACTCAGCTGGCATAACACACAAGTGCCGCAACAATTCACCTCGCAGAAATCATTGCACAGGCTTCCCTAGAAATACAAAAAATGTGAGTTCGTTAGCGTGTAGTGTAGTGTGGGAATCGTACGAAGGCGTTTGGGAACTGCGGTATTCGTTGCTAGCGGTTGCTTATATCTCTCCATCACTACATTGTATATGTGAAGTCGTGAAAACTGAGCGTTCTATTTTTTCCATTGGATGATTTATCCTTTCGCCAATATAATTTTCTTTGTATCAGGGACGATGATATACATCCTTTTGCCTGTACTAGGCGACATTTCCATTTTGACTTTGAATACAAAGTTGTTTTAGTTCCAGCTAACCTCCTTTAAAATTTTTGCGTGACCGTTTTACCAGGTTTTTGTGTTCTCCTTAGACGTGCAGATATCATAAGAATATGGTCGTTCACCTTGGCGATTATTTGTTCCACGGACGAAGTACGAATCTAAGTCGGTGAACCTACCTGAATGTTTTCCTGCACCCTGAGTTTGATCCTCAGTCCAAGCAGAGCTCCAGGACAAAATGCGGCAAAGTAATAACCCTCGCCCATTCTTGAGGAGACATCACACAGCAAAAAGCACGGGCAAAAGAGTCCCATGCAACCTGCAAATTAAACAAGTTATTAGTGTTTTGGCATATTTTTTTCGAATCCAAAGCCACCAAAGCACATATGCCTCTTGGTCAAGAGAACGTAAATCCTGTTTGCTAAGGGCAACTGGTGAAAACGAGCAAGGAAAGAAAAAAGAAGGTAAGGGCAGTTTCGAAAAAAAGGTGCTAAGCCAATCACAACAAGCCTAAAAAACGCAACGAACCAAGCGTGGGACAACGCGGCTATGCAAAGTCACGAGTCACAGTTGCCACGCTCTGATTGATTAGAATAAGTTACAAGAGGACTTTTATCCAATTGTAGATCTCAGTGTAACGTAAAACGTAAACGACGAACTTTCGAACCTGTGGGTTGTCCCGCCAAGCGGCGAACATTTCACTCACATGAATAACAGTCTTCACAGCATCCGCACAGACCAGTGCTCCAGTCACGCATTCCTTGTTGTAGCACAACTGGAGCGGGTTGGTTCACGACAACAGTGGTGTTAGTTTGCTGAAAACCCATTGGTTGGGCCATAATTGGCTGAGGATATCCTGGCTCAGTATATCCTGGCTGCGACATGTTTCAAAGATGCTTAGCTAAATTTAAGTAAAACAGAAAAGAACAGAATGATAGTGCTACACATGACGGTCAGAATACAGGTCAAACTAACTGTGGTTTGAGACGTGCAAACGAACGTAACAAAAGTGGCTGCTGTTATACATCGTAATGCGTAATTTGTAAGTCATAATAAGTTATTATCGCGTATTGTAAGTAAGGTAATGCCAAATATTGTAAATAGTTTTTTTTTTTTTATGTATTGTAAGTGACGTTTGTAAGACACTAAAAGCATTAGAAATAATAATAATACTGTAATAATAATAATAATAATGATGATGATAATAACAATGATGTAGTGTATCGTAAGTAGGTTAAGTATTGTGTCGTGTTGTAAGTAGAGTAAGGCAATGTAAGTAATTATGTGTTCAGCAATAATAATAATAATAACAATAATAATAATAATAATAATAATAATAATAATAATAATAAAACTTGCGTACATCGCTGTGATGGCATTTGCTGTATTTCTTGGTACATGATATTTCGTATATTTTCTTGTATATTTTCATCCTCTATGTGTATGTTACTGGAACATGCATGGCAGCCTATCACCCCCTAGTCCCCCGCGCGGCCTCTTATCTAGGATATCTTCGTTACACTCTCTCCAACTTTCGTGACGTCAGTACTTTGATTTAGTGCTGAAATTGCGTAAAAAATAAAACATACTAGGCTGGAAATATGTTTCTTTAGCATATAGCCACAAGTGTTATACTGGAAAACACCACTCGTATAATTCATACGAAACCACATCCGGGACTCGAGTGGCTTATTTTCCATATCCTTACTAGTGAAGATATCGATGATTTCACTGACATCATTGACCCTACTCAGGCCATAAATGGCTGCTACCTAAAAATTCGTTTGTAAGAATTAATATTAGCCCAACTAACCTCGTTTTTGAGCTGATAATTCAAAAGAATTTTTACTCTCAGTCGAGGCTAGTTGACTTAATTTAAATGCATACAAAAGAATTTTTTTAAATTGGCAGCCATTTATGAATGGGGTCTATGTTTGACCCTTAAACTGTACTTAAATTTATATTGGTGTATGATCGACATATCTTCGGATCTTCCTCGAAGGTCTTCGGCAATCTTTGGTTATCTTCGGAAATCTTCAGTAAGCTTCGGAAAATGTTCGGAAACATTCGTGTGGTCTTCGGACAACTTTTGGAGAATATTCGGATAATGGTCGAAAATCTTTCGAAATCTTCCGTCAAAAACGTCTTATCAGTCAGTATGTTTATATAATAAACAAAATAATACATGGTTGCTCGTGTTCAACTTTATATCTCACGAGTAAGCGTAGCGAACGAGTGAGATATCATACGAAACCACATCCGGGACTCGGGTGACATATTTTCCATATCCTCACTAGTGAAGATATCCATGACTTCACGGATATCATGTTTGACGCTTACTCGTGAGATATCGAGTTGAACAACCGAAGAGATATTCCATATCTAAGAGCTCCCATGTATTATCCTCTATTCCATACTCTATTAAGCGTTTGCACCTTGCGTACATCGCTGTGATGGCGTTTAATGTATTTATTTGTTTTTGATGTTTCGTATATTTTCTTGCATATTTTCACCTTCTGCGGGTATGTTGCACCTACAAAGTGACCAGCCCCCTGTTTGCTTGATAGCTCGATTGATAGAGGGCTGTACCGTATCGCAGGGGTCGTGGGACAAGCTATCGACTTAATTGCCAGGATAACATAAAATTCGTATCTTCTAGCTAACGTGTAATGTTAGATAGACATACTGATGAAGGCGTTTTTGACGATTTTCCGAAGATTTCCGACCACTTTCCGGAGATTTCCGAGATTCTCCAAAACTTGTTCGAAGGTCACACGAACGTTGCCGAACATTTTCCGAAAATTTCCAAAGATTACCGAAGATAGCCGAAGACTTTCGAGGAAGACCCGAAGATGTTTCGATCATACACCAAAGAATTTAAGTACCATTTAAGAGACTAAGTTATCATCGATATCTTCACTAGTGAGGATATGGAAAATACGCCACCCGAGTCCCGGATGTGGTTTCGTATGCATTTTATGAGTGGTGTATTTTCCAGTAAACCACTCGTGTCTATTTACTCGCGAATTTCAAACTGTAGGGATCTCGCTAGATTTGTTGAGGGAGTCCCTGAAAACGTAGGATTTGGTTTCCTTGTGCAGGCCCGAAGTCTCTCATTTTTCCTTTTGCTCCTAGGCAGGAAGAAGAGATCCGGAGACTGAGGTCGAAGAATGTCTTGAACTCACCCGAAATGGATCCAGTTCACGGAATTTTCACCCATCGCGAAATGTGTAGAATGTGATATTTTAATTTGTGTCGTCAACTGTTTTTGTTTTTCGTTTACAATTATTACATAGAACCTGTTTTTCTTTTCCTTGCTGCAAGGACGTTCTTCCGTTTTTTGCTTTAATTTTGACGAAGAAACCCAAAATGAATTTATGAGAAGCATCGCGTGCATTGCGTGACTTTGTTATGTCACGTTAACGTCTAAGTATTAAAGGATCGCGTGCAAGATGGTTTTCTTTTAGTGGACCTATCAGAAAAGATCTTCTTAGCCAATGAGTGTTTGTTTATATATGCAACGCGAACTCGTATCTGGTTTTCTTCTCATCGCCGCACGTTCAGTCTGACGATTATTGCTTATGACGAAATGACCTTAGCCTCCTCCTCCTGGCACGAAGCGTTCAGTTAGTCTCTCTCTCCTTTATTTCGCTCCGTCGATTTTTCGCGTTGTGCCACAACTGAACGCCTGGAGGAGGCTTAAACTAACCCCAGAATGAATCATTTTATCTCGGGATTTGGCGAGATTTTAGAAACATCATGCAAACGCATCTCTGACCTCACCCGGAACAGCTAATTAAAAACATAATTATGTTCTCTTTCCTAGAAAGGAAACAAAATCTAAATCTTTTCCGGGGAAAAGTCTCAGCAATGCTAATTCAACTACATAATCAGACAGTCACGGTTTCAGGCCTTATGTGCCCAAAGGCATGAAGGGAATTGAGCGAGTGAACCAGTCACGACCCTGAGAATAAATTCGCCATTGGGCAATATTCAATCACTAACCCTTTTAGAGTTTTTCCTGACGTTTTGCGAGGCAGCATATAATTCAGAGATCATTTCTTTCAGTCGACCGACATTTGCTTATCAGATGTCCCGCATGTGGATACAAACAGAGTTAAAGCAATGAATGAATGCCAAGGCTATAGCCAGTTTGAGGCAAACCGAGGCACCTGCGTAAAGCATTGTTTTGGTTTTTGTTGGTTTATTTTTGAAGAGGGATAATAAAAACTAAATTACTAGGAGGAGAATTTAACCATGGACATTGCCTCAGTCATAATTGTTTTGTGGCAGAGACGGTCCTGATTGGGATGTGCTAATGTCAATAACTATCACATGTCCATCCAACCCGGAAAATATGCTACTAACTACGGGAAGAACAGGAATATTCAGACGTGAAAATTAAAGTCAGACCAAAACCTAACTGCATGCTAAAGTACTGTAAAGTAAACGAAATCACATTTCGCATGACGGGTTAAGACGCGCTGAAAAAACAATCCAACGAAGAGTCAAAGAAAACGATGCAAATTTTAGTCGAGTCTCGAAAAGGCGACATCTAAAACTTCATGCTTGTCAGAATCGAACAAATGTAGCTACAGAAATGTATGAATGCGAAGGGAGAATGTCTGTAACTATCAAATGTAAGTTACATCCAAACCCAGAAAATATGCAAGTACTGACTACGTGAAGAACATGAATATTCCAAAAGACGGCAAAAGATCCACCACACTCGACTACTAACAATATGTTATAGCGGTTTCCTTTAATTTCGCGTGAGTTTAAAAGCTCAGACCAAATTTAACTACATGCTAAAGTAAAAGAGTTTCACATTTCACGTGACGGGGTTATAATAACGCGCTGAACAAACAATCCAAAGACGAGTCGAAGAAAAGGTCGGCATCTAAAACTTCATGCTTGTCAGTATAGCTCAGGATTGAATTCCCTTAGAGCGCCAAGGAAGATTATTGTTTCAGTTTTCGTGTTAAGATCCCAATTGCCATGATGAATTTTTGAAGAGCTTGAATACTGCGAATTGCTAAACAAAGGCTTTCAGTCGACGAAAAAAAAAGAAACTTGCAAGCAGAGAAAGTGCCCTCTATCTTTCTCGCGTCATATATGATTAAAAGGGGCCGAGAGCATGCAAGGGACCGCGATGTAATACTTAATGTTAATATGTGAGTTTCTTCTTACCTTCTGGTATACAAACGTTGCGCAGCTTTTTCGACAAGGAATGGAAATCAGAGCATTAAATCTGACGAGTGTCTGGGTCATTCAACCGTTCATAATTCAACCGCGAGGGTCTGGTGACGGCTTTCACGATAGGAGCTTCCAGTCCTAAGCGGGAACGATGATGATTATCGGACGTACCACGAAAAGAGTAACACCAGGTGTACAATATATATGGTAATGGCAGTTGTTAGGGATCCTACGGATTTCTACAACTAAGTCACATTTCTACACAAAGGCAATTGCATCTTCATCTACATCTACATCAACATCTACATCTACATCTTCATCTTTATCTACATCAACATCTACATCTACATCGTCTCTTTATCTACATCTACATCTACATCTTCATCTTCATCTTTATCTACATCTACAGCTACATCTGCATCGTTATCTACAACTGCATCTGCACATTCATCTACGTCTACATCCTCATGTACATCTTCATCTTTATCTACATCTACATCTTCACCTTTATCTACATCTACAGCTACATCTGCATCTTTATCTACATCTACAGCTACATCTGCATCGTTATCTACAACTGCATCTGCACATTCATCTACATCTACATCCTCATGTACATCTTCATCTTTATCTACATCTACATCTTCACCTTTATCTACATCTACATCTTCATCTACACCGTTATCTGCATTTGCATCTGAATCTACATCTACATGAAGCTCTAATTGGTTAGAGTAAGTTACAAGAGGACTTCTGTCCAATTGTAGATCTCAGTATTAAGCAAAAGGTAAACGACGAATTTTCGAACGTGCGGGTTCTCCAGTCAGGCGTCGAACATTTCACTTACATGAAGAAACAGTCTTCAAAACATCCGTACAGACCAGTGCTCCAGTCAAGCGTCCCCTGTTGTAGCTCAGTGGGTTGGGTCACGACATCAGTTGTGTTAGTTCGCAGGAAACCTATTGGTTGGGCCATCAGTGGCTGAGGATATCCCGGCTGCGACATGTTTCAAGGATGCTTAGCTAAATCTAAGTAAAACAAAAAAGAACAGAAGGATAGTGCTTACCATGTCGGTCACCATATAGGACAGAATATTCTTTTTTGAGGGAGGGGGGGGGGGGGGGCGCTTGGGCAATTTTCTGGGGCATGAAATTTTATTCTTCCCTTTAGGTTGCGCATGATGCTTTTGGTGGTCACTAGGTTGTGGAAGAATTTTTTAAACATCAAAAAACAGGACCTGAAAAAAGCACCTAATCGATATTTCCCCCATGGCTCCCTTTGCAGGATTGTTTGTTTGTTTGTTTTTTTCAGTCGCTTTTGCTGTGCAGGAAGTTGTTTTGGTATTAATTGCCCATCCACCCCCCTAAAAAAAAATAATGGTCCGTCCATAATTGTGGTTTGAGATGTACAAATCTGGTAGAGGCTAAATAACCCCAGAATGAATCATTTTACCTGGGGGTTTGGCGAGATCTTAAAAGCATCATGCAGACGCATTCCTCACCCCACCAGGAACAGCTGATTTTACTTTTAAATTGTGCTTAAGGAATTGTTACCGTGTATAAATAAAGTTACCAATAATTAAAAATGTAATCTCTGATTATGTTCTCTTTCCTAGAAATGAAGCAAAATCAAAATCGTTTACGCGACAAGTCTCAGCAAATTCAGCCGATAATCAATCACGGCTTCAGGCCTTATTTTCCCAAAGGCATGAAGAGGATTGAGCGAGTGAACCAGACACGACTCTTAAAGCGAAATTCACCATTAGGCAATTTTCAATCACTTGACTCTTTCACAGTTATTCCTGGCGTTTTGCGAGGCGGCATATAATCCAGAGATCATTTCCTTCAGTCTACCGACACTTGCTTATTAGATGACCCCGCATAGGGATGCATAAATACCAGGGCCGACGCCAATTTGAGGCAGGCCGAGGTACTTGCCTCAAGCATTGTTTTCGTTTTTATTGTATTTTTTTTTGAAGGGGGATAGTAAAACACTGCTAAAGACCTATCGAGAGAATTTAACCATGGACATTGCCTCAGTCATAATTGTTTTGTGGCAGTGACGGCCCTGAATGCAAAGTGTGAATGTCAATCAATAACTATCAAATGTCCATCCAGCCTGGAAAATATGCTTCTGACTACGCGAAGAACAGGAATATTACATGAAAATTTGAAGGAAGGTAAAATATCCAGTTAATTACACTCGACTAATAACTATATGCTAGCGGTTTCCCTTTTATGTGGGTTCTAAAACTCAGACTCAAACGTAATCGAATGCTAAAGTAAAAGAGTTTCTCATTTGGCATGACGGGGTTGAGACGCGCCGAACAATCTGACGAAGAATCTAAAACGAAGCAAATTTTAGTCGAGTCCCTAAAAGTTAGCATCTAAAACTTAACTGGTGCTTGTCAGTATAGCTCAGGATTGAACTCCCTTAGCGCGAGGAAGATTCCTAGTTGTTTCAGTTTTCGTTTTAAGATCCCAATTACCATGATGAATTCTTGAATACTGCAGATTGCTAAATATGATTCTGAAAGGCTTTCAGTTGACCGACGAAAAAACAGAAACTTGGAAGTGGAGAAAGTGCCTTCTTTCTTTTCCACGCCATATGATTAAAAGTGGACGATAGCATGCGAAGGACTACAATGTGATACTTAATATCAATATGCGAACCTCTTCTTATCTTCTGATATACAAACGTTGCACAGCTATTCCGACAAGGAATGGGATTCAGATCACTAAATCTGAAGAGTGTCTCGGTCATTCGACCGTTTCTTGTGTCTCCCGTGATGGCCTGGTAACGGCCCTTTTCACGTAAGGGAAACGATAATTATTTTTACTTTCTTATTTTTTTCCCTTTGGTTTTATTTCTGTCATTTTATTTTTTCTTATTTAAAATTTACATTGACCAAAACGCAGAGTTTTCCTAACCGTTTCCTTTCTTTAAAAAATGATATGGAGAGTTTGATCATTCGAGAATTCGTTGAGCATTTCGAATCTCATTACTCAGCACTCGAAGCTCTTCACTGCAGAATTTGTCATAGAGGGGGCCGTTGGGATTTTCGGTTTTGCGGTTTTAGCTATTATTAAGAGTGAATGCCTATAAAAATGGACCTAAATCGCCTATCAATGGCACAAGTCGAAAAATTGATTTCGCTTGTATTTTGTCCATAGATAGGTCCTAGTAAGAATAGAAACGGACAATAGTTAGCTTCTGCTAATACAGCTTTCTTTGGTAGAAATACGCCGAAAACGATTTCGACCCGATTGGGCTCAAAAACTACTTCCGGTTTTGCTGAATTTTCCGAATATTTGATTGCTTCGCGCTCCGCAGAACAGCTACTTGAGAATCTTTCAATGGATTTTATATTCAGTTCAGGTCTTCGTGGTATGACTGAACGAAAAATAAAATAAATCAAAGTCAGTTTTGAGCCCGAAAAGAGATCAAACTGACACGCAAAATTGTACAGTGTGTCGCAAGAGAATTATTGCGTGAAAACATCGCCATATTTTTCTATGGGCTATAACTTTAAATACCATAAAAACACTTTCTACGGGTTAAATAAACACCCACCTGTTAGGATACCAAAAAATATCTCTGGGCAAATGGTTTCAAGTCGCCCGCCTTGGCCTGTGTTTCTCATAGATTTTGCCCAAAATCCGCCGTTGGAATGTAAGTAATTGCGTGACGCGGATAGCCACTCTCGAGTAAAATATTCGTTTCCAGCAATCCGATGAAAGCAGTTTTTGAAACGTTGTGTGGATAAAATAATGGAAAATGTTTTTTTGTTGTTTTTTTTGTTTAAGTTAGTATAAATATATATGTTTTTTTCATTTGCGTTGCGACACCCACGACATCCATGATAAAAAACGTTACTACAGTACTCCAGGAAATGATTTTAACACTTGTTTATTTTGTTGATTTCACTGATAACTTACAACACAGTGGCAGTAGTAATGGACGCTCATATGTGCGGTAACCAATCAGAAGCCGAGAAAGACAATAGGCTATTGTTTGGAGAACAATGGACGCTATTGTTTTCCACATCCAAGATGGCCGCCACAAATTTCAGCCAATCAGGAGCCGAATTAAGAACAATGGATGCTATTGTTTTCCAAATCCAAGATGGCCGCCACAAATTTCAGCCAATCAGGAGCCAAATTAGGAATTCAAGATGGCGGCGCCCACGAAAGTCGGCCATGTTGGAAAACAGCCCACCAGCCTCGACGGAGGACTGGGATCGGTCTCACGGATTTCCATGGCGACACAAATCACGCCAGGGTCACGCAAAAAATGTCATGCAACTTCAAAATCGATACTTACAGTGTCCTGTAGTCCTAAACGACAGAGGTCCATCCAACAAGCGGCCATGATGGAGACTGAGAGACTTGTGTCCGAGGCACTTATATACCTTTCTATTCGTTCCAAAGCATCCTGGGACGCTGACCTCATCGGGAACCAATCCTAGACTTGCCCCACTCCCTTCACAGTCGAAGGGGTAAAAATCGGGGTAAGGGGGTACTCCCCGTTCCAAAGCATCCTGGGCTGATGACCTCATCGGGAACCAATCTTAGACTTGCCCCACTCTCTTCGAAGTCGAAGGGGTAAAAATTGGGGTGAGGGGGTACTCCCCATTCCAAATCCTAGATTTGTCCCACTCCCTTCTCGCCCAAAGAGGTAAAATAGGGATAAAGAGGTACTCCCTCTTAGTCTGCTATTTAAAACCTTCACACGTTTTGAAAAGGACCAAAACAAAGTTTGTTGACTCACGAAATGGAAGTTAGAAGAAGTCGAAGACTACTAGGATTGACCCCGAAGTAGATGAGTTCAAGGACAAATGTTTCATCTGTCAAGGCGACCTTGTCATTGACTCCTTGACTCGATGTAGTGCGAAAACTTATTGCTGTGGAAAATTTTTGCACAAGAGATGTTTGCAACAGGAGTTACAATACTCAGATAAGTGCGGACATTGCAAAACCTCAAATCCTCGGGGGAATGAAGATGAGGCACAACTTTCACCTTGGGAGGAGGTGGTACGAGAGAGGATTACCAACGCAACGAATGCCATCAATAGGTATCGGCGAGGGGGACGGCCTTATCATATTCACAATCGTAATATTGTTTCGTGGAGGACCTTGCCGTACCATGCGAATCTTTCCATCTGGTTTGAATTTTATACAAGACTCACCATCTTCGTGCAGCAAAGGGGAAACGCTACCCTGTACATCCATGCCTATGTCAACTTGCCGTGGATGACCATTACTCAATCAATAAGACAGACGGTGTATGAAATGTTCAGTAGAAACATCCCAACGGAAGTAATGCTCTGCGTGCGCGAAGTAAAGTTTAGGTTATTGTTCCTGTCGTGGCTGCACTACGACGTTGAGGATGAAGTGATTATCAACAGATTAACTCTTCAGTCATCTTTTTCACCCCCCATTTACCCTGAAGACACAGCTTGGGTGTAACGTGTAACTTTTATTGTAACTCAAAAAACTCGTAAAACAAAACAAAAACAAAAACAAAGAGTCTGAGTCTTTATAACGTTTATTGAATAATGATAATAAAAATAATAACATGAGCTCCGAAAGAGAATTGGTTACAATTTTTAACTCTTTAACTCTTGACCGTCGGTATTCCACAAAGTGTTGGGAACTAAACTCGTTTCCAGTTTCACAGACTCTTGGTCCCTGGCCTCAAAACGCACGATATTCTGCCCTAGTTTTCTTTGCTTTTGGTCATGAAGTCTTTGCCTGATCCGTTCCTTATTCTTGGCATAGTAACTTCTCCCATACTCGTTGATCCGTTCCCTGTTGTTTTTACAGTATTGCCTTCGATAATTTCTGATGTGCTCCTTGTTCTGTTGTCAATAGGCCCTCTGGCTGCTGGCGAGTCGTTCCTTGTTGTTTTCATACCATCTTTTACGACGGGTTTTGAGAATCCCGACGTTCTCTGCACGATATCTCTTTTGTTGGGCCAGGATTCGCTGTTTGTTCTTGGCATAATATTTTTTGTGGTAGGCCTTTTTACAGACAACCCTCTGGTCATTCCCTGACAGTTGATTGGAGCAATTCATCTTGCATGTGTGGCGTCTTACAAATAATGACTAAAACCCTGGAATCACACACTCTTATAAGAGTCACATGGCTAATTCAGGTCTTAACCTCTTCTTCTACTTCCTCTTCGTCATCGTCGTCGGGGAGTAACTTCTTCCGCATTAGTCTGTTTAGCAGGAATTTTCGTTTTGCCACTGCCGACTCGGCCGCTTCGTCAAAATCCATGTCGTCTTCCTCAATAAAGCGTCGAAGAGTCTTCATGACTTTACGGTGTATAGCGTCGTGTTTGATACGGTGAGTCTATTTTAGACGCTCTAAGTAAGTCCTTCGTAGCCTTCTTCTACTTACAGGTAATAGGACGTTGAAAGCAGCATTTTCGGCATAGTTTTGGGATTTTCCCTTATCCAGGAACTGCTGGACTTCCTTCAGGTAGGTTTCTTTGACGTCTTCCCCGACGTTTTGACGTAGCGGACTCCACGGATCTGGTTCATCGTCGTCCGCTTCTTCTTCCTCTTTGAAGCTGCTACTATCTTCATCTTCTTCCTGTTCCTCCTCAGGCTCCTCTTCATCCACCTCTTCTTCCTCTTCAACGTTCTCATCATTGTTATCTTCCACGGGGCCAAAAATATCTGTTGAACGATCATCCATGATTCTCGTCGACCTTCACCCAAGGCAACGTACTTCAAATGAACCGAGTCGATTAAACTGATGTTTAATATACCATTTTGGGCAAGATCAGACATCCTCTCTCTTTCTTCGATGCCAGCGTGGGTATCCTTCGTGCGTCATGAGGTGACTAAACACGCGTTTCCTGTCATCACTGGCGGGATGTAAATCCAGGACCGTGTACCCAAACGGTCGTTCGGTCACTTTTTGATACGCGTCCATCATGTCTTGCCAGCAAGTGGGAAAAGCTTGAAGCAGTAAATTCTTCATCCCTAATTGATCTCTCGGATTTTTGAAGGCTACGATGTAGTGGGCGTTCCTGGAAATACTCTTGGCGTATTTCCCTGGTGGAAACATGTCTTGGCATAAGTACAACACGGTGATATTTTGATGATGAGAGTGTTTGGTGAATAAGTCTAGCAACGCTTTGTCCTCACCTCCCTCTGCCATCAGATCGTCCAGTACGAGTAATCCACCCTTCGGAAACCATGACTTGAGATGGTCTGAATCTGGAATCCCTTCGTGAAATTGCACACCAGCGTCTTCCATGTCTCTAAATCCGTATTGCCACGCCCCGTAGCAATAATGAATCGTAGTGGGAGGGTTTACAAACAATTCTTCCAAGTGATCCAAGAGTAACGATTCGGTAAAACAAGTCTTGCCACAACCAGAAGGGCCCACGATCAAAATACTGGAGGGTGTCTTGAACCGAAAAGCTTCTCCCATTTCTATTCTACCAGGGATCCCATGGTGCTTTTCGGTAGGAAATGTGATATTTGGGACATCTCGTGTCTTTTCTGATCCACTGCTTTGACAACTATGTTTTTCGTGACGAATTCTACTGTCTGCAAGGGAGAATAGTCTATGACAATATCGACAATAAAGGGAGATGATTCCTTGCTAGTTTGACTCAAAATGAATTGAGGCAGTTAATGCCTTAGTTTTATACATGATTAATGATCCAGTTGACGAGTGTGGTGGAGGCGGTGGCGGTGGTGGTGGTGATGGTGAATGTGGTGGTGGTGCAGGTAATGGATGTGGTGGTGGTGGTGAATGTGGTGAATGTGGTGGTGGTGGTGGATGTGGTGGTGGTGGATGTGGTGGTGGTGGATGCGGTGGCGGTGGTGTAGGTAATGGATGTGGCTGTGGTGGTAAATGTGGTGGTGGTGGTGGATGTGGTGGTGGTGGTGGTGGTAAGTGTGGTGGTGGTGTAGGTGGTGGTGTACGTGGTGGTGGTGGTGGATGCAGTGGTGGTGGTGTAGGTGGTGGATGTGGTGGTGGTGGTGGTGAATGTGGTGGATGTGGTGGTGGTGGTAAATGTGGTGGATGTGGCAGTGGTGGCGGTGAATGTGGTGGTGGCGGTGGAGATGGATGTGGTGGGAAATTTGGTGGTGGTGGTAAATGTGGTGGTGGTGTAGGTGGTGGTGGTGGTGGTGTAGGTGGTGGATGTGGCTGTGGTGATGAATGTGGTGGATGCGGCGGTGGTGGTACATTTGGTGGTGATATAGGAGGTGGTGGTGGTGAATATGGTGGTTGATGGTGCATGTGGTGGTGGTGGTGAATGTGGCGGTGGTAGTGAATGTGGTGGTGGTGGTAAATGTGGTGGTGGTGGCGGTGGTGGCGGTGGTGGTGAATGTGGTGGTGGTGGATGTGGTGGTCGTAAATGTGGTGGTGGTGGTGGTAGTGGTGGATGTGGTGGTGGTAAATGTGGTGGGATAACAATGATGAGAACGTTGAAGAGGAAGAAGAGGTGGATGAAGAGGAGCCTGAGGAGGAACAGGAAGAAGATGAAGATAGTAGCAGCTTCAAAGGGGAAGAAGAAGCGGACGACGATGAACCAGATCCGTGGAGTCCGCTACGTCAAAACGTCGGGGAAGACGTCAAAGAAACCTACCTGAAGGAAGTCCAGCAGTTCCTGGATAAGGGAAAATCCCAAAACTATGCCGAAAATGCTGCTTTCAACGTCCTATTACCTGTAAGTAGAAGAAGGCTACGAAGGACTTACTTAGAGCGTCTAAAATAGACTCACCGTATCAAACACGACGCTATACACTGTAAAGTCATGAAGACTCTTCGACGCTTTATTGAGGAAGACGACATGGATTTTGACGAAGCGGCCGAGTCGGCAGTGGCAAAACGAAAATTCCTGCTAAACAGACTAATGCGGAAGAAGTTACTCCCCGACGACGATGACGAAGAGGAAGTAGAAGAAGAGGTTAAGACCTGAATTAGCCATGTGACTCTTATAAGAGTGTGTGATTCCAGGGTTTTAGTCATTATTTGTAAGACGCCACACATGCAAGATGAATTGCTCCAATCAACTGTCAGGGAATGACCAGAGGGTTGTCTGTAAAAAGGCCTACCACAAAAAATATTATGCCAAGAACAAACAGCGAATCCTGGCCCAACAAAAGAGATATCGTGCAGAGAACGTCGGGATTCTCAAAACCCGTCGTAAAAGATGGTATGAAAACAACAAGGAACGACTCGCCAGCAGCCAGAGGGCCTATTGACAACAGAACAAGGAGCACATCAGAAATTATCGAAGGCAATACTGTAAAAACAACAGGGAACGGATCAACGAGTATGGGAGAAGTTACTATGCCAAGAATAAGGAACGGATCAGGCAAAGACTTCATGACCAAAAGCAAAGAAAACTAGGGCAGAATATCGTGCGTTTTGAGGCCAGGGACCAAGAGTCTGTGAAACTGGAAACGAGTTTAGTTCCCAACACTTTGTGGAATACCGACGGTCAAGAGTTAAAGAGTTAAAAATTGTAACCAATTCTCTTTCGGAGCTCATGTTATTATTTTTATTATCATTATTCAATAAACGTTATAAAGACTCAGACTCTTTGTTTTTGTTTTTGTTTTGTTTTACGAGTTTTTTGAGTTACAATAAAAGTTACACGTTACACCCAAGCTGTGTCTTCAGGGTAAATGGGGGGTGAAAAAGATGACTGAAGAGTTAATCTGTTGATAATCACTTCATCCTCAACGTCGTAGTGCAGCCACGACAGGAACAATAACCTAAACTTTACTTCGCGCACGCAGAGCATTACTTCCGTTGGGATGTTTCTACTGAACATTTCATACACCGTCTGTCTTATTGATTGAGTAATGGTCATCCACGGCAAGTTGACATAGGCATGGATGTACAGGGTAGCGTTTCCCCTTTGCTGCACGAAGATGGTGAGTCTTGTATAAAATTCAAACCAGATGGAAAGATTCGCATGGTACGGCAAGGTCCTCCACGAAACAATATTACGATTGTGAATATGATAAGGCCGTCCCCCTCGCCGATACCTATTGATGGCATTCGTTGCGTTGGTAATCCTCTCTCGTACCACCTCCTCCCAAGGTGAAAGTTGTGCCTCATCTTCATTCCCCCGAGGATTTGAGGTTTTGCAATGTCCGCACTTATCTGAGTATTGTAACTCCTGTTGCAAACATCTCTTGTGCAAAAATTTTCCACAGCAATAAGTTTTCGCACTACATCGAGTCAAGGAGTCAATGACAAGGTCGCCTTGACAGATGAAACATTTGTCCTTGAACTCATCTACTTCGGGGTCAATCCTAGTAGTCTTCGACTTCTTCTAACTTCCATTTCGTGAGTCAACAAACTTTGTTTTGGTCCTTTTCAAAACGTGTGAAGGTTTTAAATAGCAGACTAAGAGGGAGTACCTCTTTATCCCTATTTTACCTCTTTGGGCGAGAAGGGAGTGGGACAAATCTAGGATTTGGAATGGGGAGTACCCCCTCACCCCAATTTTTACCCCTTCGACTTCGAAGAGAGTGGGGCAAGTCTAAGATT
>NW_028301547.1:23180000-23220000 GCF_042242905.1 Orbicella faveolata | reverse complement strand
GTAATATTTTGCGTTTGTGTTCGATCTCGTTTCAGGCTCAAACGAAACCTCGATTTATTTAATTTTTCACTCAGTCATACCATGAAGGCCTGAGCTGAATGTAAAGACCATTGAAAGATTCTCAAGTAGCTGTTCTCCGGAGCGCGAAGCAATCAAATATTCGGAAAATTCAGCAAAACCGGAAGTAGATTTTGAGCCTAATCGGAAAAAAATCGTTTTTCGCAAATTTCTCCCCAAAAAAGCTGCATTAGCAGAAACTAACTATGGTCCGTTTGTTTACTAGCTAGGACCAATCTATGGGCAAAAAATGAGCGAAATCGATTTTTCGACTTGTGCCGTTGTTTGGTCCATAGTTATGGGCACTGGCTCTTAAGATTGGTTTTTAGTGCAGAGTGCACTATTGGGATGGTTATGGGGGTTGCCTGCCGCTAAGGAACTAAGGCGCTATGCCGCTATGGCGCTATGGCACTATGGCCCTATGGCGCTATGGCCCTATGGCGCTAAGGTGTAAACTTTAATGTTTGTTTAATTAATTAATTTCAATTAATTAATTAGTCTAGAGGCAAGGAAGTAATGGGAGTAGGGTGGGAAAGGTACATGTGTACTCTACGTAAAACACATTTCATCGCCGTCGCTTAACTTTGAACATCGCAAAGCTATATATTTGTTTCAGGTAACCCCTTGCTCTCCTTGTGGTACCATTCTCCTTAGAACAAAACTAATTTGCCCTAAACGCATGCGTAGATTAGTTAGGGTTCGTGGCCTCTATATTAGGTGAAGGATACATTGCATACGGAATCACGCACAAATGTTGAGTGGTTTTCCTTATGGTAGAGCTCAACATGTAAGACGCATGCGTTCTAGCATTGTTAGTGTTATACACTATCTTTACACGCAGTATTTTATATATCGTGTCATGTGACCAAGGACGGCAGTTATTTTTCAGGTAGCGCCAGTTGTCCCTTTTTATTGCAAAAGTGAAACGTTACTGTGGCTGCGTAGCTTTTAGAATTACAAACAGGTCGGTTCAACAAATATCATCTGCTGTTTTCAATCTACAATAGTGTGCTTGTCAGGGTTCAAATATATTGCTTCTCCTTAGCGACTTGTTTGTTTCTTGCCATAATTGTGTCTGTAAGAGAGACCAAAAAGTTCTCAAGTTAGTGGCGTTAATACTCCGCAAATTGTGAATTTGTAACAAAAGAAACCAGGAAAATGCTCAAATATTGCTGCAGACGCCGTGGCACCTAATGAAAGTTCAAATTAATTTAATCAGTCTTTGAGGAGACTCATTCATATCGGCCAAGTAGCGCTCTTTATCTTCAATACTTTTCGTTGAAAAACTTCGCAGCCATCAATATCGTTGTGTGTTAATTTTGAATTGTTTTATTGTTAACAACAAAGGTGGCAACAGAAAAAGAAAGTGGTATTTCGTGACTATCTGATAATTAAATTAGTTCTTGTTCATCGGTAAAAATTTGCATTTTTAGTAAAACATCGTCTCTGTTCCGTTTCTTCATCAATACATCAGATATTTAACTTTCTTTCATTTATCTCCAAAAAACAAGGACATCTTCCGTATGTTTTGGAGAAAACAGGGGTTTCATATTACATGGCTTTGCGAGGAAAACAAAAGTATCAAGTTACAAAGTTGGCGTGAAGAGTTAAATTGTCACGTTTGCTGCTTCAGCGTATTGTTGAATTTAAAATGAACGAAAATCAACTGAAAGCACCAGTAGTAATTAATTTGTGCGTAATGTTTGGACCTTGAATGAAAATACAACCTTGAAACATACACACTGCAAAGGGGAAAAGCCGTAGCAGACTACCAAGGTAGACACAAACCGGAAGTGAACCGAGCAGGGGTGAGTACTTATGGGACTACTGTATCAGAGCTATCAATTGCGCTCGGCACTATCTGAGATTGTCTCACTAGTTCGGTTTTGTCGTTCATCGCGGTTTGCAGATTTTCCCATTTTTAGCATTTGGTTTTTGGTTTTCGTCAAAACTACGAGCGGGTTTTCGGATCTGGTATCCGATGCGCTTTTCGGTTTTTCCTATTTGGGTTCCTGTTTCTCTTCGATCTCAGCGCCTCTACTGATGTCGAATAGTCGAGAAACGTCAAAGTTGTACCGGTTAGCTCTCTGGGTGCAATCGCATGTTAGACCAAGTTACAAGTCGCACGTGACGGATTGATTCAACATTTCAATCGAATCTCCAAGCGTTGACGTCTTATATATAATTAGTTCGCAAATGGAGATATTAGATTAGGGATTTTCGATGAAAATTTCCAGAGCTAGGGCTTTTTGCGACTGCAAAATTGCAAATCTACAGAGGACTTTTGCGAATTTTCCTAAACTAGGCTCCACAGGTCTAATCACGGTTTTCGTCCCCTTTTGCTGGGTACTGGCAAAGGGGTCAGAAATTACAGTATTTGTATGGAAATTAATTGGATGGGAACTTTACCATACTGGGTAGCAGATTGTATTCACCAAATTTGAAGGACGTAACCGGGCTAGAAGACGCTCACTACAGTTGATTTTTAATTTTTCTATAATTTTTTCACGCGAACCGCGTCTACCCAGCCAAATATACAGACAAATGTACCGAAAATTAGAGAAAT
Source organism: Orbicella faveolata (assembly GCF_042242905.1). Taxonomy (NCBI): domain Eukaryota; kingdom Metazoa; phylum Cnidaria; class Anthozoa; order Scleractinia; family Merulinidae; genus Orbicella; species Orbicella faveolata. The sequence goes on along the minus strand of NW_028301547.1, from coordinate 23,217,377 downwards.
AGCTGAGCGTCTTCCCGCCAAGCTACATCTTCGAACTTGATGAATACAATCTTCTACCTGGTATTTTAACGTTGCGATCCACAAATTTTGTAAAATTCAGTTTTTGAAAAAGGTTATTTGTCATCGGATTCCCATACAAATACTGTAATTTCTGACAACTTTGCCTACCCGTCAAGATGGAGTCGAAAACCGTGACAACACAAAGTCTGATGACGACTGCAAAGTGGTGTGGTGAGGAGCGCTGCGTGACGCTCTTAGGCCATCCGTAGAAGAAACCACATTTTACGCTGTATGAGTTCAGAGAACACCCAGGCCTAAACCGTCAGCTTTCTCAACTCATCCAAAACAATGTTCTATCATGCAGATTTTAATGACTTCTACTTAAAAAACACAACTTTTAGATTATACTCATATAAACCAGACCGTGTAATAATTCACTCACTTGAACATAACTAACCTCCAGAATCATCAATAACCTATTTTGTTATATAGCTGGCGTTTTTCCCGCTACAGTGAAGTTTTATGGAGGAAAAAAAACAAAACTTCAAATTCCACACACTGAGTGGGAAAAAGTAAAAGGTGTTACATTTGTATTATAACAATATAGTATAAATCATGACAAGCACCTTGGTTGCGAGTCCCCAGATGGCTGGTCTGCCAATGAAAACAGCTCGTGCCCCTAAAGCCAGAGCCTTCAGTACATCTGTACCTAGTCTTATTCCACCATCAATGTAGACTTCACCCCTTCCTTTAATTGCCTCCACAATCTCTGGCAGAACGTCAATCTACCAAAAGAAAATATTACGGTGTTTAATGAATTTAAGTCTGTGTATTACTATACGTTTATTAAAGGGGAGAGTTTCTGTTCAATGATTATCACCTCCAAACACGATAGCTTCAGATATTTGGAGGGCTACTTCTTTTAGTACGGGAAATTATCACTGACAATTCTCAAGACAAGAACGTAAATTATTCTTTGTTGTTCATTTAGAGGTAGTGAAATTAAGGCTTCACCAAAGACGTGCTGGCAGATATACTTTATACGAAATATAGCCCATCTTTACCCGTTTAATTTTATCTGAAACTGAAAGCCAAACAGGAAAAATATAAGAAAGCGTTTTCTTGAGTGAATTAAAAATGAAAACAGGCAAAACTGGGTAATTGATAAAAGAGAGACTTGATGTCAGGGAGAACATAATCCTAGCCTTTCTTAAACTCAGTAATAATTCATCAAGTTTATACAAAGGAAATCATGAATGTGATGGTGTTTGTTTGGATATATGATTACGATTATAATTCTCCATTTTCTCCTTGGTTTAGTTTCGATTGACAAGATACATCAAACACTCAAGACAATGTTTGACCACATTTCGAAACACCTCGAAGTTCGTCAAAAACACTCCGCTGCGCGTTGTGTTTTTAACTCCGTTCTCGGTGTTTGGAAATGTGGTCAAACACGGTCTTTCGTGTTTGATATATTACTTGAAAGCACACCTACACCTTTATAAGCACTTACAGTAGCAGGGACATAATCTAACTGTCTTCCACCGGTGTAGGAAACAATGACTCCATCAACTCCATATGCAACAGCCTCCCTTGCATCATCTGCTGTCAGAATTCCCTTTAGTATAATTGGTAGTTTGGTGATGCTTTTTAGCCAGTCCACAATTTCAAAAGAAATTGATGGATCAACCAGTGAGTCAGCAAAACTGTTGAAAGCCAAGCTACTAATGTGCTTACTTTGCTCAAAATTGGATGATTTCTTTGCTTCTGATAACTGGGATGCTTCAGTGTTTGGAAGGTGTATTAAGTATGGCTGTAGAAGTGAGTGATTTTGGAAATCTGTCAGCCGTTTTCCAATCACACGTCTATCTACTGAGACAACAATTGCTTTGTATCCGGCTTTCTCTGCACGTTCCACAATGTTTCGCGTCACTTCACGCGATCTTAAAATGTACAGCTGCATCCATTTGAGTGAATCAGGAGCAGCATGTGTTACATCCTCTAGAGCTGTTGATCCCACACAGTATCATGCATGTCCGTGCCTTTGCAACAGCTGCAGTTAAAACAATTCAATAGTAATATGACTAATGGCTTGTTTTGACCTCTGGGAAGTAGCCTTAGCTTATGAGAGGGAAGAAGAGTTCAGGATTTCCAGGTACTTGTACTCATCATCATGCTTTATCGAAAGCGCGTTCTTTCCCAATTGCTGAGTTCAATTTCCGATAATTTTTTTTTCACTTTATTCACATTGCATACACTACCTTACATTTACAGTATATTACCTATCTACTTACATTACAATGCTTGCTTCTAACAACACAGTACCTAAGTCTACTTATAAGTGAAGCCTTGGAGCCGAATGGCTCATATTCTGCCGGAGCTTATCCCGGTTTCTGTAGCATGAAGCGGCTAGGAGTATTTCTACTCCCCCTGGACGGGCTGCTATTCTATCGCAGGTCACTCCCCTGCAATTTGTTAGGTTTCACCAACAATTCGCCGGTACCCATTTATAATCCTGGGTGGAGAGGGGCACTGTGAGAGCTTAGTGTCTTGCCCAAGAACACAACACAATGTCCCCGGCCATGGCTCGAACCCGGACCGCTCGATCCGGAGACGAGTGCACTAACCATGGAGCCACAGCGCCTCCACAAAGTCTAATTATATTACGCTACATTTCTTGTTATACTTTAACATTGCATAGAACAACAAGTGGATTAAGAACATCAGGCTGAAAGTTGGCCAATAAAGCACCATAGATATAAGAACCAATTCAGCTCAACTTACTTAGAGACATCACTTAATTTATATGGCATTACCTACTTACAATACGTTATATGACATTAATCACTTACAATGTACTATATGCTTACTTACTTACATCACTTACTATCCATGGCATTGCCTACTTACAATACGCTGTATTACTTACAAACTTCTGTTTCTGTAGGTTGCATCATCTACTTACAGCACGATGCACAGAGAAACTATGATACATTGTTTAAGCCTTGCAAATGGACAGAAGATTAATTAATAACTGATTATTGATTATTAATGATTACTACTATCGACCATTTGCCTCAAGTTTCTCTTCTACTTGCCAGCTGCTTAGAAATCCTGATTCCAGTCCTTATTTTTCTTGCCTTCTGTAGACTTACTACCAGATTCCTGCCCCCATGTTCACCATACCACTTACCTCAAAATTACATTCGTCAACAAGAATAAAGGAGTTTGATTGAACATCACGGTAAACAATATTGCGCAATGAGTTACAATGACTTCCAATTCTTACAAACAATGTGAATACCAGCCTCCCGAGTTGGAATGGCAGTCTAACTTTGGACAAAGAGAAGCAAAATCTCTAATGATGTTAAAATTTTTGTAGTTTTTAAAATATTCTTCATTCAAATTCCCGAATCTGATTGGCTGTCAGCTGGCCTAATTTGATCTGGGGCCTGTTTCTCGAAAGCCCCGGAAACTTTTCGGGCCCGAAAAGCCATTTTTAGTTAATCGGTATTTAAAGACTGAGAGGTGTATACGCCTGAAACTTCTTGTACGGAATGGAACCTCTGTTTATATTAAGAATATGTGAATAAAACAGCTCTGTCATTTTTGCTATACGGACTTTCCGGGCGCGAAAACTTTTCGGGACCTTCGAGAAACGGGCCCCAGGGCGGTGAATGTGCCATGCGTTTGTAACTGAACTGTTTATGGTCATGCCTGTGTAACTGTACTATATACGCAATTTGTCCGCTTATTCTGGATGATTGCACTTGAATTCTCTCATTTTCTCATGCATCTCATAAACAGATTGTTGACTTAACTCAGTGACGTCTTCCTGTCTTCCTTTATTCACCAAGAAGTTTTTTTTCAAATGTTTGTGTCATTCAGCTGTGTTAACAAGAGTTTGTGACATCACATTGAGGCAGCGTCCACGCTACGCCGGAGGAATTTGAAAACGCAGCTTTATTTCTACGGTTAGGCCTAAGGTCCACACTAATCCGTCACAAAAACGGAGCTTTTCGAAAACGCCTTTCAAACCAGCTGAATTTGAAAACGCAGGCTTTTTTTTTCGGGTGGACGGAAAACATTTTGAAAATGGATCCTTTTGAAAACGATGGCGTCAATTTCTCTGTCCGAGGTTTCCGCACACACAAATCCAAAATGACCAGTGATGGTTGCGTTTTCAAATTTCTCCGCCGTCGTGTGGACGGAAAGCATTTGATGCATCTCAGAGTGAAAACTCCGGTTTCAAATTCCTCCAGCGTCAGTGTGGAGCCGTGCACGGCATACAATTCATGGTAGGCCACCCATATAGTCTCGCTGCAGTTTGATTTTGTTTACTGATGCACGTGTTTACTGATGACGGCCTTCAAGAAAAGCCTGCCGCCTGACCAAGGCCAAACCAAACGATGTTGACTTTGACTTTATTATTATTATTATTATTATTATTATTATTATTATTATTATCATTATTGCTATTATTATTATTATTTAGTTTTTATTATAGCATTTTAGCCTTATTTTAATTTGTAGTTTTTTATTTATACGCTCACTAGAATCTTCAGAATTGAAGGAGGCGAGTCACCCAGGAAGAAGAAGATGAAGAAGAAAGCGGGTGAAAGGGGTAAAGGGGAAGGCGACTATATATGTCCTACCATGAAGTTCTTGCCCGGCCTGAGTTCAAATTTTGTTGGTAATCATAACCAGTATTCGCAAATCACATGTACAAATACAGACCAAATTAACTTGGGTCACTGATTTCTCACATATTGCAGTTGCCAGTTCACCATCAGGGTGAGCAAGCTTATGCTTTCCAGAGGGTGCAATTCCAACCGGCATAGTCAGTGATTTTTTGTCCGAGAACTGTTGTGGAAAGGTCCACTTGAGATATCCCACAGGGAATGCGTGGTCTAACAACCTGAAAACAATTCAGTTATAATGGATCATGATTAATACTATTTTTTACAACAGCTGCAGAAATTCGCGCGCTCTCATTGGCTACCGTAAACTTCCGAAAGTAACGACCCGTGCACAGCCATTGTTCTGTTCATTAAACCTTTTGTTCAGAGACTTTGCCGTTGCCGTCGTGGTTTTCTTCAGCTTAAACTCCCTACGACCAATCACTGCACACAACGGTTACCGTCTCGCGCGTCACTACACATCTGTGACCATCAATACACATCAATTATCGTGACTAAACACAATTTACTTTTACTAGATGATGATTTCTAGTGCTGGTGAATGATGTTTAGTGACGGTGAATGATTTCTGGTGATAGTATTAAACGTTGAATGACGTCTAGTGATGGTGAAATATATAGATTTAGCCAAGCCTAACAGCGGAGCTCCTGATTAAAGTTAACTTGGCTTGAGCTTGCGATCCAATCGAAAACCAGTGCCCGGGCAGCGGTCAAATTCAAATAAACAAGTGACCTCGATGAGCCCTAAACTTGAGCTCACGTGATACTGGTCAGTGGATACCTTGATTTGACAGGTGTCAATTGACGATAACATGGATGTCCAATATCAAATATGTATGTACCCTGTGAACCACCAGGAGCGCATCACTAGGAGCGTGCAACTCCCATACAAAGCCTATGTCACGGCATGTTTACAGACCGGTCTATTTTTAGGCTTCTTTTCCCGAAATAGAAAAAGAAAAATAGGTCAGTTTCGGTCTACATTAGCGCGCATCGGTAAGGGAAAAAAAAAAATGGCTGTTTTGCTTTCTAATCTTCCGGTGCAATGACGACAAGTGCAAGTCCGTGCTTGTGATTGGTCATCGAGATTACTGAGGGCCTCTTAATATGAGCCCGACGAATTTTGTGGCCTGTTCATATGGGAAATTTCAGCCCGGTCGACTGGGATGAAATTCAAGAAACAAAACTAAAATGGTGGAACGTAAACTTGTATCGTTCGCGGCTATTGTAGCTTTGTGGACTCTTGTAACTTTACTGATAAAGGTAATCCGTATACATCTGAAGTGGAAATGGATACAAGACAACAATTATGCCATTTTTGCGGCTATGTTGCGATAGCGAAGCTATTTTGTAGAAAAAGGTTTCGTCCCGGTAACCCGGGATAGAGTGTTCATATGGGAAAATTTTCATCGCGGTTAACGAGATCTCGGTCGTAAAGACCGTAACCGGGTAACCGGATCAGCCCCGCTTCTCATTTGAACAAATCGAAATTTTTACGAAGAAAAGAGTGAGCCTGAGCCGAGCCTGACCGGTTTGATCGGGCTCATATGAAGAGGCCCTGAGGGGGTCTGAATTCGCGGTAAATTCAAACTAAAAAATAGATCGGTCTGTGAAAACGCCGTGACAGGAATATGGGGTAGTTGTACGCTCCTAGTGATGGGCTCCTGGTGTACGAATTAGCTGGAGTATGGCCGCCACGCTTCGCGACGTCGTCGTCGTAGGGCGCACGCGCCCCAGATCCACACCGCTAGCCACGTTGACCATGAAAAAAGAGTTGGATGGTTTTCTGTTCTATGCATGGATGTGTTTCTGTTCCCGTAGTTATGGTGCTCCGCTTGGCGGTTCGGGCCGCTGGAGCTCTGCTATAATGTTTAGCGACTATAAACGATGACAATGTGCATTGGTCAGCTGATTGGTGGTCATTGATGTGTAGCGATGGTGAATGAGAATGAAGACGTTAGCATATCGTGGCACTTGAGCTCCGTTTTGTTGCATCCATAGGGAACCCATACAAGAAATATAATAGATTCCAACCAAGAGACTATCATCTTGATTCCAACCCATTATCTCCGTGTTCATATTAGCGTAGGACGTTTTTTCTGTAGGACACTTACTTATCATTTTCAACGGAGAGCATGGGAGAGGATCCGCGAGGAATATCTTAGCGTCGCGATCGCGTTTACGGTGGAACACTGTTTCGTGTCAAACCTAACTGACATTTTTTTTACAACAACAATTGTAGTCAAACAAGCAATATCATAAAAAAGAAAAAAGTTTAAAATATATATATATATATATATATATATATATATATATTTTTGATTTCAGCTTGACTCGTGACTCGAACTTTTAAACCGGGTCCAAGACTCGTGCCACAATTTAAGGTCACTTAACTCGTGGGCTGATAACCCACCTTTTATATGCCTGCACGTTTTCCCTTTTCGTGTTTTCGTCGTTTGCTCCCGCAGCAAAATATTCAAAGGCATACTTTGGCAAGTGTTTCCTAGCGTAGTCTTCAAAGTCAGCCACACAAACAGGTTCTAACGCCATCTTTGAGAAAGCCAATGAATCCTGCATGATGATTCGTGAGATTATGCAAGCGTATTGTGATCATGCGAGCGTATTTTGATTATGCAAGCGTATTTGAATAAGAACAAATCAGTGATGATTTGATTTGTACACTAAACACCAGAGTATGATTCCATTCCTCTCCAAATAAATATCTCTAAATCATCACCATGATGTCGAGAGATGTGTTAAAATCATGTCTGGAATCATAACAATGATCCCGTTTCCAACTTATGCGTAAAATCAAGTCTGCAATCATGGTAAGGTTTTACACCTTATGCTCAATTTTTTTCAATATTATGCTAATTATTATTTAGCTCGAAGAAGAGTTTTTAAAAACAAAGCCGTCACGTATGTATTTAAGTATGTATCCGAACCGAGTTTTATGCAAAGGCTCATTGCATACAAAAGAAAGTATTGTAAGAATCTTGTACTACCATACGCGAGAGAGCAGCTGAAATAAGTTACAGTATTTCTAGATCCTGTTTATTAAAAAAAAAACCGACACAGTGCTCTCAAGTCTCACGCATTGAGCATGAGGCTCACGCAAACGGATTCAATCTTGCGCTCTCACGCTGAAACGATTATTTCTCACGCATTGAAGGTTCCTTGCTGTTTTAGTCAAGTACATATATAATTAAGTATCTCTTTGGATATAATTTACTCCTTGTATGCTTTGCACTTGCTTCGACCACTTTTCAGCAGTAGGAATTCTTATGCAGAGCCAGCATTTCTCCAGTCAGTGGGTTTAATGGTTACTTTATGGTTACTTTTAAAGCATCATATTTCGACTCAGAATGAAGGAAAAAAGACTTCTTAGCTACTTCAATTTTTCAGAATCTTTAAAGGGGCTGGGGGCATGCTTTCTAAGGGCTTGGGCATGCTTTCGAGCGCTGAAGTTGCTAACGTCCTAGGGAATGTGGGGACATGCTCCCCCGGGAACTGTTGAAATTTAGACGCTTGGAATTGCGATTTTCAGCCATTTTCCAGTCAGTACTTGGACCTAATGTACAATCGAACCTATGACTATTTTTACCATGTTTATGTTTAACAACCGTTCTTTAATTCAAAATCTCAACAGCCTCAATCAGATAATCTCTCCTATCTATATTATTCCTTTGAATTTGGCGTGACCCTTATATTCTGCTGAAGACGAGAGGACCTTGGCAGCTTTCCCCTGTCTCTCTTTTCCTTCCATAATGCCATTTGTTCATAATACAGCTTCATATTCTTTCACTGGTGACCCACTAATAAAAATATGAAGCAGACGGTCGAAGATCTCTTTCCTTTTTCCTTAAGCGTGTTTTTAGGCGTTTTAGGGCACTGCTCACTCAGCTGAGAGTGAGAAAAAATACTCAGCAATGATGGACTCGATTTATTGGACGTGGACGTTTTAGCATATATAAGAAACCCTGGGTTTCACGACCCGTTGACATCGCGCGTGAGAGAGGAAAACACATTTAAAACTCTGGAAATGCGTCTTCACTTCGACTCAAACGTTTAAAACAATCGATGCATTCTCAGTTCCGAAATTCGTTGTCGGTCTATCTTGCCATTGGTGTCGCTTTCTCTATTTCTCTGGAGTAGTCTGTCGTTCGTCGCCAATTCATAGCTCTCACGTCGCCTTTTCAAGGCCATGTCGCTTGTCCGAATTTGCCCCTAACAGGGTCTCATAAGAGTGCGAGGGAATGCCCTTGTACTGGTTCCCCTTGGGCCCACAATTGAGCTAAACGACTGTCATTCATTCTCCCACCCAAACAAACTGCGCTGGTCCCGTACAAACCCGTACAAACCCGTACAATACCCGAGACAACTACCCGAGGCCCGAATAAAACTGGGTTCCAGTTTTCTCCGGCGAAACGATCTCTAAGAACGCCTGGCGATAATTGTGGTCCAGTTCAGCAACATGTTTGTCCTCGCTGAAATGAAAGATACTGTCAGAGTAAAACCTTGGCATTTTGGAGTTGATCTTCGCGAAGCTATCGCATCTAAGTTGAATAAAAAGCTTGCTAACAAGGTGAGTTGGTAGAGTGGATGTATAAATTGATCAGAGTGTGTTTTTAACTTGTTGGAATACATCTATCCCTATCTACATTGTACACCATGTTCCTTTCGATGTGATTCGATTCGATAACTTCAAGTTACTTGTTGTTAGGTTGTTCATAATGTTGGTTTGTGTATTGTGCTACACGATATCACTTCTATTGGTGATTCCTATCTTTTTCCCGGTGATGGATCTTCGCATACTCCGGGTGAGTTTTGACTACCATTCGGTCCCAGATAGCCTATAGTTAGCCAGGGCTCGAAAATGCCAATTTTTTCACAAGGGATAGAGTGACTTTAAGATGCAAGTTTAACTCTACCTGTGCTTAATACCCCAACTCCCTTTGAATACTCAAAAGGAATTGTCCTCGTTTGCATTGAACTTCATGTCCGTGTTTTTGTAGGTTTATGTGCCAAGGTTGTGGCTCAGTGCATAAACCTGCCAAAAAAAATAACTTGATCAATATTTCCCCAATGCGGATCTCATGCTAGTTCAATAAAATATATTTATTCATCAATTTTTTATGGCAGTGGGCAGTTTGTCTTTTTTGGGGACAAAATGAACATGTGTGTATCATGTGATAACATAATCATATTTGTTCTTTTCTGTTGCAGTAAAATTTCGTTTTGTTGTCTTTCGTCCATTTGTTGATGAAATTCTTACTGGAAGAATCAGAAGTAGTAACCATGAAGGAGTCCAAGGTGTGTGGTGCTTTGAAATGAAGTTGTTTTGTTTAAATATGGGTTAAAATCCCAGTATTACACCCGCTTTCAGTGTTACATGCATAGGCAACGTCTTGCAACCATCTTTCAACATGCCATGTAAATGACTGAAAGACTGTTTAACTGTGAAACTGGCAATTTTTCTGGTTATTAGCAGAAGAAATGACAAAGAAATGATAATTACTGATCTCAAATGACTGAAGAAGATTGTGGACTTAAGCATGTTTCCCTATTTACAGGATAATTCAAATGATTTTAGTGTAGTTGATCAGCTCTCAAAAGTGACTTTCAGTAGAATTGCGCCCCTTAACCTGTTTTAATAATTGAAAGATGTAAGCATTCAAAACAGTTGATATATCTCTCACAGAGTGACTTCTTGATACTCCTAGCCTTAGTTTGATGTCAAATAAATTCATGTTTCTTGACTAAAAGTCAAGGTTGACCGTAAAAAAGTCGTTGTGCTTAATTTTTTTTTTTTGATGGAGGCCAGGTGACATAGCATGTCGAGAGACGGCATGTCGAAAGATGGTTGAAAGATGTTGCCTATGTCATGTAACACTGAAAGCGGGTGTAAAACTTATGATTTTTTTTCTTTTTTATTTATTTGACAGTGTCAATGGAGTTTTTTGATGATATTACTATCCCTTATGAATACCTTCAGCAGCCCTCCAAGTTGTATCCTCTGAACATCACTTAAATTGGTTTTTCTTATGATCAATTATATGAAGCACCTCACAAATGGCATTACATTATATTTCAGAAGGTTATAGTTATAGAGAACATGGACATACCTACTATTATCCCACACCAGCATATTTTTGAGAAATGTTTTTAATCATGTGAAAGAACAAATATTTGCTCCTTCTTCAGGCAAGAGACACATATCATTCAACCATTTTTTGTGAGCCATTGGGTGATTCCAGAAAATATGCATATCATACCACAGGTGGCATAAACATTTGAACCCCCCTTACCTTCGAAAATTCCAAAATGCTCTACCCCCCATGGGATGCCCTCCGAATTCCAAAATCATTAACCCCCCCTCCCTTCTGGAACCCTCTACAATTCCTTGTTTGACTTCTTATGACTTCCAACGAAAGAGATTTTACATTTTTACATTTCCCAGAAGTTTTTGCTAGTAATTTTCAGTCAAACAGCTGTCTACAGGGCTCAAAATTGTGGCCGATATGATTGCATGTTTACGTGAGTAAATGCTCAGCAACTTAAACTTCTTCCCCTTCAGGCGCAATTTTGCAACTAGTTTTCAACTAAACGAGTGAAGAAATAAAAATTTCAGTTGTATTTTGTGCTTAATTACTATGGAAATAAGAACATGTGTGGGCAAATCCTGCCTAATTTACCTTCGATATTACGAACGATACTCACTCAATTAGACACCATTACAGTGGTTTCTTTATGTACATATATTGCTTGTGCATAGTAACCAAACATGATGCCTTTCATTGCAAACCATTAATCTGACAAGAAATTCTTCAACTTAAAGGACTCTGGAGCCCAATGTACAACCCAGATTTGATCAGGTTTCTGTAAATGAATGCAAACACATGCATGACAGATCGATGCTTGTCTTGTATCTTGCTTTCCGCGATCATAAGCAGTGTCATCAGTTCTTTTGTGCATTCACACTCTTGTCTTTCCCCTCCAGAAACCCCCCGTGACCTCAGAATTCCAATTGGAAGTACCCCCCATGTCTTTGGATTTCCAGTTCAAAAAACCTCCCCTTGCCCACAGAATTCCAAAAAGCCACCCTTGGTTTAGGTATGGATATCGTTTGGAATCACGCATTGTATTTTGGTGTAGTATGGTTTTGTTTCTATTATTTTATGTCATCTGTTACTGCTACATGAAGTATTTGTTGCAGTAAAAAAGGGTTCTGCAGTCAAGATGTTGCACTTTTTAAAAGTCCTTGACACACAAATACATCAGTGACGAGGACGAACAGCTCTGGGTATGGGAATATACAGCAGATGATGAGGGACATGATTTGTTCATGGATATCAATGAGGAGATCAGATTCCGAGTTGTGGATGAAGTATTCACTGATTTGAGTCCTGCAGGACCTGAGATGTCAGGGGAAAAGAAAAGTACTGACGACACAGAAAACAAAAGATCGCCATATACCATCACAGTGAGTCACTTTGCCATTGTAAAAGAAATTGAATTATCTACAGTTAGTAAAAGCCCTAATAAAAGTCAAACTGGATGGCTTGTTCCCTGGTTGAGGGGGTACTCCCTTCATTATTTATATAGGTATATGCATAACACCAAAGAGTGTTGTTTTTTCAGGCATTTTGGCCTTAAATAAGGTATAGATTTTAATTTGCTTTAACTTTTTTGGTCTGAAATAGGGCATGGTCTGCACTCTGGTCTGTATGTTGTTTACAGGAAACTAATTTGTCCCCATTAAAATTTGAAAATTTGAGGTTGCAGCACTTTTGAAAAGGTTATGCAAATGAAAGCAGGATATTCATGACTTCCTGAAATCATGTTTTAGAGACTGGTTCTTCTCAGAACTATGTAATATGTCGTGTCCTTGGGCAAGATGCTTTACTCTTGCAGCATTCTATCCTCCCTGTGTATCAAAATTAAAAAAAAAACGAGTTCTAGGGAAAAAAAAGTCAGGGTAGTAGTCCAAAGTTTTTTGTCCATTTCTGCTGACAAAATGCTGGAGCTAACTAGAGCAAGCTAAAGAAACAATAAACTTATCTTAGTCAATGCGACAGAAACCAGAGTTAAGTGCCAAGAAACTGGTGAACCTTCTGGCTTGGAAAAACTTGCAATTATAGCCATGGCTCATTGCTCCCAACCGGTTTGGATGCAGCAAGAGGCAGCTGTATTCACAGGCCATTCTTAGTGGCCTTCTTGGTGCAGACTGAATCATTAATAGCATCTGAATATTACTGTTCAATGACATTACATATTTACCCAATTAAGCACCCACGGCACTTATTCTTTTGTCAAACTTCATGTTGAGCAAGTGTCATTTTGTACAAGTTTCTTTTTGGCAGAAAACTAGAGAAATTTCTGGCTTCTCTAACTTTTATACATTCTAGCCTGTTCCTAGCCCTCTGTGTGGACGCTCTTTGGGCTTGTCACGCAACCTTACTCGTGGGGGAGGAAGAATGCGTGATGAGCCCAAGCGGGAGGGAGGTGGGGAGGAGGGCAGTGCAAAAAATGTTGAGAGGAAAGTAAGGCCTGCTTAAAATTCATTCTCTCTGACACCAGGTTTGTTTGTATTTCCAGGTTAATTAATTCGTGAATCTTAACAAGGCGTTTCTTTGTTGGTATTTAGGGATCCATAAGTGAACCTGGCCTTGGCCTTAGGTCATGGTGGTCAAGTTGATGAAGATTGTCTGGGATATCAACGCTTATGTCACACCTACTGGGCACAGCATACTTTGTGTGTTCATGACTCGATACATCAAGCAAGTCAGAGTATGTGTGCCTGTTGTCTCGAAGATTTAAAGGGCAATTCATGAATTCATGAATGAACAGATGGCTCTCAGTGTATCCAGGGCTCGTTGGTGGAAGCTCAGAAGAACCCCCACCCATAGAACATTGTGAGGTTCCCCCTCGCGTGATGTTCGTTGGAGACCCTAAAATTGGCATTGAGAAGGGATGAAAACACGAACATGTTCCATGAAACATTCTGTGCGAAATAGTCCGTAATAGCCGCGAGCTGAGAGCCGTAACAACGTATCTTTTTTTTTAATTTTTCATGGGTCTTCTGTCCGCCATAATGACGTGCCCGAAACGCCAAGGTGTCCATGTGTAAGGAAGGGAAATACTCCTCCAAATATATACCTATCCCCTCGAACGCACAAGTTCAGAGAGACAGCGAGTGTCTTTTTGTAACGCAAGGGCAGATTCTTCATATGGGTAATAGTTTGTAAGCACACGTTGCAAACACTAGAGGGAAACCAAATTGTTGGACGATAATTTGCAGACAGTTGTCATTCCTCAGTAATTTAAGCGTAAAGCCATTTTATTAGAGCTTCCAGAAGCGTTTTTATAGTTATAGAGAAAATTGCACGGGACTTTCTGAAGGTCTGAGAGTTCGGTCAGTTTTTTTATATTTTATTTTTGTTTTGAATAGTATTCGACATCGTCAGATCTTCATTGATGCCTTAACCTGGAATCGTCCGCCAATCGAGTGCAAGATACATTCCAAATACAAATCAACCAATAGCTACCCTCGATCAAACAGCCTGTTCCAGGACTATTTGTCGGGCGCACCCCGCAGAGCTCCGAAAGCTTCGCGTCTTTTAGAGTCAAGAAAGCGTAGGTACAGGGTTGAGAATGTTTGTGCTTACAAAACCTGCGCTGGTTACCGAAGCTAATTGTACCCTTTAGCTCTGTACCTTGTCTATTTCTATTCTCGGCAATATGGTATGTTGAAATTAGCAAAAACACAACTATCGTTCTAACTTTCAAAATACACCTGTTAACCGCCTAATCTATTTAGAGAACACGCATAACGATACCTAGCGGCCATTGAAAAAAAAAACTTCCTGGAGTTTTGGTCTCAAACAGCTTTTCGGCTCTAAATTTTAAAAACACACCAAGAGAAAGGTCAGCGGTTTTGCGCATTAGACTTGAGCTCACGTGCTAGCTGACACATGACACACAGTGGACAGAACTGGATGGCAAGGTAATCATCCATGAGAGAGCCCTGAAAATAATGGGATAATTAAATATCAGATAACCCTGAAATACAATCCTACTTAAAATCAGGCATGTGGCAGTTCTCGTAAAGTCCCACATGAATGGCTTGATACTCTTCAATAGAACAATAGAGCAAAGAACAAAGCCCCTAGCCCTAAAACAGAAACAGCTGCTACAATGATGAAACAACAGCAGCTTCACTTCTGTTGAAGGAAGGTATTACCATTTTAGGCTTCGCACTGTTTAACCAGCACGACGCAAAGGGTACTCCAATTTTCCGTATAGTTTTTGAGAATTCTCAATCCATCAATGATCATTAATTTCCAACGAAATTTAGGAATATTTTGACTTGAACAAAAAGCATCCTTACTTCATAAACTAACTCTAATAATAGGCCACGTTCGATATATCAATATTCTAACATGGCTCCCAGGGCTTTCGGGTCAAAATCGTAATTTTTTGCATCTCTTTTGTCTCTCAATTCCCAAAAGAGACTTGGATACAAAGAAAACAAAACTAAATATGGAAGGTTGTCATTAAAGCCTCGGAGCCATGTTATAATAATAATATATCAAATGCGGCCTATTCCTTAAAGGATCTAATGAAATGTCCACATCATCCAGTCTATTGAAGAATTTAATAAAACTATTCGATTCGCCCTTGTTGGTTAATCAGGTTGGACGTTGTCTCGGATGCAGAGTAGGAACAAACAATCGATCAATGGTGCGAGTATCGCTACGAATAAGAAACTGTTCAAGTGCTTCATCGATATTTATAAAAAGCAAAATTGTTTCCCAGAGGGATTTAAGGATATTTTTACCTGTATATTCTGCTCTGCCCTAAACTTGGCCCTGAGACCAAACAGTGCAGTGTGAGGACAGCAGCACGGCAAACAACATCCCTCACCCATCTGGCTGGAAATGTCCAACAGCAGAACTTCCGGGCAAAGCAATCCCATGCACACTGCAAACAGAAACAAAATTTCATGGGTAAGTCCAATTTTACTTTCTTGGACTCCACAATACAACTCCTAGTTTGATGAAAATGAAGCCAAAAAGCTCTAAATTGAGTTGCATGTAGATTTTGTTTTGCTTCCAGTCTCTGTCCCGTTCGCATGGTTTCTTATCATTTAGCCAGAAAATCCGATAATTTCGGTTGACAGCCAAATGGAACAGTAATGTTTCCGGAAAAAATGCGGTCAGAAAATGTACGTCCATTTTTGCGTTGGAAATAGGACGGCGGAATGTCCTACTCATTTGCGAAATTTTCACGCGTCAGCCCAAAACATTACGGAAAATGGAAATTCTACAGTTTTTGCGCCAAAGTCTACCCGTGTCACCCGTCTTTGCATTGAATTGAATTCGTGATGTTCCCGTTTCGGTAGAAAAAGCAATTGAGTGATTTCACACCTCAGCCCAAAGTGGTCACTTTCGGATGTGAGAGATCCTCGCTTATAAATACCAAAAGTTCCGACTGTAGAAATATTACTGGGTATGGGAGATGGTCGAAAGGAACGGTTCAACAGTATACTTACTAGAACCACAGTCATCAAAACATCCGCATAGACCAGAGCTCCAGTGCCGTTTTTGCCTCTCTACCTGTACTACTGACTGATTGACCACTACTGTAGTCTGATTTGAGGTGTGCTGGTAGGCTGCTGGTTGCTGAGTGATCACAGGGGCCTGAACGCCAGGGTATTGACCGGGTGTGTACCCTGGCTGATACCCTGGTGGCGGGTAAGGTTGATCTGCTGGTTGCGTTGGGGAGTTTGGATGTCCTGTAGGTTGCTTTGTGGGGTGGAGGTGATCCGCTAGAGGCTGCTCAGGGTAGGGGTCGTCCACAGGTGGCATAGGTACCAGTTTAGAAGCCATGTTTTCTGCAAGGAAGGTCAAGGTAAACGTGGATGGTGAAACAGACTTTCTTTCGTGCTCGGTATGCTAGAAATGCGCAGCCCAGTCCCCAGGTGTTTTCAGTTCAGGAAAGGCAGGGCTGATATCGTGAGCGATGACGTCACCGAAGAGCACTAGCTCTTTCCCAGACTTTACGCAGACAGCGAGGCCAGAGTAAGCACCTAGGTACTAGGCTGAGAAATGCAAACTGCCATATACAACCTGGACAAGTCTTGTAAAAATAAATGTTATGCTGAATGTCTGCATGCGGTACTAGAATCTCAGTTGTCAGTGAAATGTTCAGCTGTTAATTACAATCTCAGCTAATTTCTCACCCATCAGTAAACTCAACAGACTTCAACTTTCAGTTATCATAAAAGGCGCCTCATTTCTAAGCTGACAATCCGAAATTTTAATGTTTGACCAATTTTAAGCTGTCAACGACCTTTCGTCTGCTAAAAATTGTAGTTAGCCGATTATGACACCATCAAAACATTTCTGACTTTTATTATCTAATCAGAAAGCTAGCGGCAACAGGCGACTCTTCAGAGATTTGCATCCAAGCAGAACTGCATAAGACGTATTTTAGGTTAAAGAAAAACATAACTGTATTATCAGACTATCCATTATAGTCTCTTGATGCGAGACACGCATAACGCTCGCATTACGGGATTCATACGTTCATATAAGGATATGTTTACACAGTGCTAGCCCTTAGTAACGTTTTTAATGTTATTTACTGTGTAATGTTCGAGACTTCCTTTGGATAACCCTAAGTTTCATCTGAGAGATTTAGCCGTCAGATGTCAGTCATTTGTTTCGTTTTGCAGTGGTTGCCGTCAGCGGAAACTGAAAAGTTACCAGCAAGCGTCGGATACAAGCGTGGGATCAGTGACCTAGACGAGGCACTCTTAGCAGTTCGAGTACATAATAACAACAGTTGGCCGAACAGGATCTGTCAGTGTTCAATTTCGTTCCCAGAGTGATATGAATTTCAACAAATCCGAAGAGCACCGTTTCCTTACCTAAAACATTTCTGGAACGCAGATTTCAAAATTAGAAAAATGGTCAGTTTTCTTTTAAACTACAACCCTGATTTATCGAAGTCGCACGGTCCCGACAATTAGGTTCGTTTATCCTGGCCCTTGTATCATCATATTTCTGTTGCTTGTCTCTTCGAGAACATCCTGACTGCTTGAGTAGACTGCCTGTGGATGTTATGTCTTGAAAATACGTATTTTCAAGCGCAAATTTGTTTCAAATTCGAGTTAGTTATGCATCTTACTGGGTCAGATGTTGCTGAAAGGGTTGCACGAAACCAGGATCATGGGCTCCCGACTAGACAGAGACAGGGAAATAAACGCCGTCGTGTTCTGTTGCTCAATAGTTTTAGTAGACTGTCCGTAGCCATCTGGTGTTGAAAATACGTTGTTGACATGAAAATTTGTTTTGAAGTCGAGTTAATTTTCGATCAACTGACATCAGTGACAAAGTCCGATCAATGAATTTAAATTTGATCACGGAAGAGGGGGTTACTCCCTGAAAATGTGGGTGGGGATGTGTGACGCACTTCTCATCATTTCTCTAGAGATGAATAAGACCGATGATAACAAGAGTTTCGTCGAAAAATTATAACTGACTAGGGTGTAGAAAACGTGACTTGTGAGGGACCAAAATTGTCAAAATCTATACCCAATAACCTTGATGACTGAAAACTATGACCTTCGGCGCCACTCATAGATATATGGCCTATATTAGAAAGTAGCCCCCCCCCCCCGTCCCCCGGCTAAAACTTTACATTCCGGCTTGTACGTCGGAAGCCAACAAGAGTGAAACTGGCGCTTATGTTGAGCGACCAACTTCAGTGAAACATAACTAATCCTGGTTGTTACAAAACCTCAAATGAACTGTACATCGAAATTCCAATCGCTGTCTGCAGTTCCTTTGAGTAATCGCTTACTTTAAAGGCGATGGCAGACGAGCATGGATTATAGATTCTCTCATTTTCATACTATACTGAGATTCAGTCACTAGTATTCTAAGAGAAATAAATCAGGAGACAAAACAGCGAAAACTGAATGAATTGTTAAAACGTGAGTGACATACGTACCGGTAAATGCTTTCCAAGAGTTAAGCCTTGAGCAATTTTAATACGAAGCTGTTTCGAAGAAAGCCTATCTGAGAAGCGTCAGTGGTAACTAAGCCTGAAACATGATCCTGACAAGAAGACAAAGAGGTCAAAGATAAAACTTTGTTTTGAAAAATAAATATAAACGGAAGGGGTGTCAAGTGTTCAACATTTGAAAACCATCGCCGTTACCTTGGGTTGTCATGAATGGAGGTCATGAATGTGTGCCATGGCAAGCCACGGGCCCTGGCGACCGAAATAT
The DNA here is from genome assembly GCF_042242905.1 of Orbicella faveolata. Lineage (NCBI taxonomy): Eukaryota > Metazoa > Cnidaria > Anthozoa > Scleractinia > Merulinidae > Orbicella > Orbicella faveolata. Next base: position 23,198,376 of record NW_028301547.1, on the reverse strand, counting down.
GGGCCAACATTCCTTTCCCATCTGACCATAAGGCTGCTATTTGAAGTTAACGAGGCCTAAAATCATACAAGCCATATCCAAAATGCCATCGGTTAGCAGATACAGCTCTGCCTGGCCTAAGGCACCCAACTAAGACTTCGTCACGTAATGTTCAGACGATTTTAGGACCTTTTGCGCAAAAAAGGATCATGCACTCTTGTTATTGTTAGCACATCATAGGAGAGGGAAAACATTTGTTCTCCATGCAACCAGAATATATTGCACCAAACTTATCCACCGATAAAATTTATAAGAACAATATCCTATTTAACAATTAGATTATGAGCTCGAGATTTCTATTGCGTGATAGTTGACGAGGGCAGGCCGAGTCAACTATCATGCTTAGAAACCGAGAGCGAATAATCTAATTGTTTACTATAAATCTACTAGTCGTTCGAAACTCGGGATTTCTATCGCATGATAGTTGATGAGGACAGGCCAAGTCAACTATGACGCATAGAAATCGAGAGCGAATAATCTAATTGTTTTAGTATAAATCTACTAGTCGTTCAAAACTTTTATTTATCGAAATCCTCTTCACAGACGCTTCGAAAACTCGCTAATCACTATCTATCACAGAATAGTAGTAACGTAGCCAATCAGAGAACAGCAGTCGTGATAGAATGCCAGTAGATTTATACAGTTCTTGTCGCACAGAATTAATTTGCGACCAAAAATTGAACTAATATTGATAATCTCTCCGTACATTAAAATCTGTCAAAACAGATAACTTACTTTGATTTATTTTTCTTCAATACTAGCAGCGAATGTCGCGGCTTCGCCGCCAAAAAACATAGGCGAAGGGGTACAACTCGTGCCTCGTCCGGAAAGCTTCGCGAGGCATGCATGAGACGGAAGGGCGCCGATCTTTGTCAGCTCGTGAGGACAGGGTTTCAACAGAGGCCGTAAGAAGCGTTGACGCGATCGCATGTCACTGAGGTTTCGAACAGTTTATCACTGACACAGTGAAGTAACTGACATACTGCGAAGTAACTGAGATCAACTAAAGATCGATCCTTTAGATAGTTAGATGGCAGCTAGCCCCCCGATCAGTAGAAAGCGCTGATATTTCTAAGTGGCCAAGTAAAGCAATTCCCAGTGAGGTGTTCATGCCAAAAGACACACTCACTCAGCCATGCGACATTGTTATAGTGGTCGAAGAAGACAAAGAGTTTAAAGTTCGCAAACCCATCCCTTTGGAGGCAAGGCTTTTCTTCCAAAAGCTGCTGAACAGCGATATGAAGGGATTGTTCAGCTGGAGAGGTTCAGCAAGTCCACTATGGGAAACACACTGGAGTTTATTTACACTGGCAAAGTTCAGATCATGTGGATGAAGACGACGCCACAGACCTTATCCGAGAGATATCATTGCGAAGAACTTTCCTCCAAGGCCAAAACAATCATCCTTAAAAATTTCACCTCCTTATATGCATGCAACCAGGAGGAGGTTTTGAATATGTCGAGCAAAGGACTTGAAAGGTTGATTTCAAGCGATGAAATGCATATCAGCAGTGTCAGCGCCGAGGAAGATGTTTTTAACATCATTCTAGTGTGGATTAATCATGACAAAAGCAAGCAAAAGAAATATTTCGCCCAGTTATTTCGTCGAGTTCGACTTGCTTATGTAGCGCGTGAATTGTGTACAATAATATCGTGACAAATGATCTTGTAAAAAATAACGAAGGCTGTTTGAATCTTGCGGAAGACACGCTGAAGCTGACTGAGTCTAGAGACTTTGGTAATCTCTCTTTTACACCTAGAAAGTCACTTGAGTCCTCTTTTATAGTATTTCATAGTGACAGTGGGGGTGGAAATATTATGTGCTATTTTCCCCATGAAGATACATTTGGTTGTCTAGGCCAGCTATACTGTCCAGTACGGCCTCTTGGACTGAATAGCTGGCAAAGCAAACTTGTTCCTTGTCGTAGCAAACTGTATGGAATCGCGTCGCAATCCAGCAGGCTCAGAACCGTTGTCACTCGAACGTCAGCTGGTAAGCTATAACCCATACTCTGACAGCTGGGCGATATTACCGTGCGAAGAAGACAGACATCTGCAGCAAATATATGTTACACAGGAGGATGAAATTTACGCTCTGTTGTCTGAATACTGTGAGTACCATGGATTATGTCGGAATTCAAACCAACAATATTTTGCAGAAATCTGTGACAAGACGAAACATGTTTTCTTCATCACGAAGTATAAACCCGAATCAAACACGTGGGAAGAAATCACATCGTTTGATCATTTGGGTTCCAGACAAAATTTTGGCATTGTAGCCAAAGGGAATGTTATTTATTTTGTTGGAGGTGTAAAATGGGAGTGTGGTTCCTTGCGCGCCTATTTCCCTTGTGTCGGCAGGTACGACATTAACAAGAACCAGTGGGACAAAACAGCCGGCAGACATTCATGGATTTAGCCAGCACTGGAGCGTTGCCTTGGTGAGCGAAAGAATTTTCATTGCTGGTGATAGACAGTTCCCCGCGGGGGGGGGGGGGGGGGGGGGATTGTCATTCTCAAGTTTACGATGAAACGGCAAACGCGTGACAAGTTGTTGCAAAACCGCATCGCAATTCCGTAGCGCTCTTTGGTGTTGATGGTAAGCTGTATGCAATTTGCGCTGATTTGTATGTATCTGATTGCAGCTCCTAACACAACACTCAGAAAAACAACAGTCAAATGTTATGATCGTGACAGAGATGAATGGAATCTAATAACTGAACCAACTATCACTATGTGTAGTTATTTGCTGGGTTGTGCGATGAGAGATTCCTCGTCTATGATCAACTGAAAAGCTTCATTCCACATTCTTTTTCTGGACCTCCTAAATCTCCATGTCCATGTCCATCTACATCGCCATCTCCGTCTTTAGCCACGCGTCATTATTCGGGGCGGGGAGATGAGAGGAGGACTATGGTGGAATGTGGATACGACAAAAAGAAACGTAACTGAAGTTTGTATTTTGGATTTATTGTACATTTCTATTCTCTCTCTAAATAAAGCTGCAACTTTGGAATTCCTCTTCACGGAATCTCCTGGCTAAATCGCTGTAGAAAGAGCACAACTGAAAAGTCTTCATTCGGCGTGAACTAAATCTGCTTCTCGTCTAACCCTGGAGGTATCTTTGATCTTCGTTACCACGCTCTATACTACTTTGTCTCATGTTCTCCTTTTTACTGCTTCCGTATTTTTCCACATTCCACGTGTTTTCCAACCCACATGGAGACCATCTTATTGAGCAAAGAAGGGCATCACTATTTAAAGTAGAAAAAGACCATCTTAACTCAGCCCTCTCCCTCGTTTTGTTATGAAGCTTTAGCACAGTAGTTATCACGGTACTGCGCGAACTGTCCTTTTCTTTGGGAATCATATAGCTTGGCATATTCCCAAATATTTGTCACTACTCGCTTTAGCTACGTTACCATGTACCACTCGATAAAAACGACAATCAGAGAGATTTTAAATGTTAAAGATATGTTTCGGCAGAACGTCTGCATTCTTTTCGTAGTCATTGAATAATCTCCATTTTACCGGCTGCCAATGCAGTAATTGCACTTGATGTAAACCCTACCTACAATTTCAATGACCATGCTTATTTTTTAACTAATTTTAGACCAAATTGATTACACAGATACATGTAGTACTTTTAGCTTGTCAAACACTTTTATCATGAGCCTCTGGCTTGGAGGACTGGGTAACCACCCCCTGTGTATATGACAAATAAATTATCTTATTGTTTTCTCAAGCATCTGAGCGGGCCGGAATCCTAAATTCTTGAATTTGATTGGCTAATCTTACGCACGTGACCGGTCCAGCTTTATACGATACGGCCCACGGGCCGGATTTTTTTTTCGCTGCCTAAATATCGCTCCTAAAAGTTAGCCGTAATCGTCAATCTTTTGCCTTTTGTACACATCCATCGACGATTAGTCAACGCAAGTTTATCTCTATTCACTTTAAAATGGCAAGGAAAGTCACTGTAAGTAAATTCAATTGAGTGTTTTGAAGTTGTGAGAGTTTGCTTTATAATTGTTTGTAGCTTGCGCTAATAGCGCGGCGTCGACAAAACCAGGATCGGACCGGACCGGACCGGACCGGATTACGGATCGGATCACGGACTAGATCACGGATCAGATCACGGATCGGATCACGAATCGGATCACGGATCGGATCACGGATATGATCACAGAAAAATAAACAACAAAGTTTTAAAGAAAAAAAAATCCAAAAAAAAAATCAAATCGTTTATAAGATAATAATAAATAAGAAATAAAAGTGGAGAACTAAAATATGTTAAATGAAAATAAGAATCCCGAATTTGGCATAATGACATGTTAATTACAGAGAATGACAAGAGGTCATTTAAAAAGCCACATAAGCGCCTAATTTACGACGAATTTAAATTGTAATGAACAGGTAGATGTAGTTATATTTTAACGTTAGTTGGCTCGAAGCTTGCGTGAACCTCCCATTCTCGTTTTTGAAATTGTTGTTAGTATCAGTGGCTAATTCTCGGCTACATTTTCGTGTCAGATGTTGGCCTAGCAGTTAATGAGAATACTTACGCACGAAAGCTTAAGGACATGACTTGCTTTAAAGGAGCTACGTCACGATTTGCGCACCTTCAAAAAACTAGCCTAATTTTTCAAGTTCGTCATTTGCAGTCCTCGTTAATCTTTGCCATCCTTAACGATCCTTATTCCGTTTTGATAGCGTTCTTGACTCTTAAGTGTTTTCTATCCTAGAACACGATCATTTTAAGGTTTTATTCTATTTAAAGGCAACTCTTTACGACCCTAAAAATGACTCTAAAAATCGTCACGTAACTCCTAATATGTTGTTTATTCTCGGGTTGCGTTATCGTTCACACTGTCGATGTTATTCCTATAATTTTTTGTAAAACAGCTATATTTCCTTGAAATACAAATGGTTTGTTTCGTTTTATTCCAGTGCGAAATATCGTATTCCAAACTCACATCTTGTAAAAGTATAGACTTGTCTCAAAAACGGAAATTGTTTGAAATCATCAGGTGTTTAATTTTTTAGTGTTTTTAGTTTTTGTGTTTCTATTCATACGTTCGTCCTATTATTACCATGCTGACTCGTTTTATGACAGTTTACCTTTGATGCAAGTGGATATACGAAATATCATTTATCTGAACTGCGGACAAAGATATGAAGACCTAATTGATCATCGCAATTATACACACAACTTGAGCAGTTGTGAAATTAAAGACTGAAAAAAAAATTCAGGCCTGAACGGGATTCGAGCCCACGACCTCTGCGATACCGGTGCATTGCTCTACCAACTGAGCTATTAAGCCAACTGGGAGCTGGTCACATTGTGAGTTCGTAATATACCCGTAGATGGTGAAGAGTGCAAGTGAATATACAGAATATCATATAGTTGAACTGCGGAGAAAGATATGAAGACATGATTGATCATCGCAATCAAAACCCAACAGCCTGGAAAAAATTCATCTGTGACCAGCTCCCAGTTGGCTTGATATTATAAAAGAATAAAGGAATATCACACCTGAATTAAATAAAACGTTCTGCTCACAGTAGTCACTCTAGTGTAATTTGCTCAACAAAATTTTGAATTTTGCATTTTTTTTTCCTTGATCCGATCCGTGATCCTGTCCGTGATCCTGTCCGTGATCCGGTCCGTGATCCGGTCCGTGATCCGGTCCGTGATCCGGTCCGTGATCCGGTCCGTGATCCGGTCCGTGATCCGGTCCGTGATCCGATCCGTGATCCGGTCCGAACCTGGTTTTGTCGACGCCGCTAATGGCGCGTAATCCTGTGTTTCTCTCGCCGTAAAACTTGAGTCAATTTCAGTCGAGTTTACCTCTCTGATCGTTACTGTATTTAGAAGAATTTCTGTGGAATACACTTAACGAATTTCCTCGCTTTCTGCTATCCAATTTACGGTAGAAAAGGGACGAAGTGATTTTAAAAGCAACGACTGACAGAAATTGTTTTTGTAGTAAAACTTCAAACTTCGCACGAAATTTCACACCGCAAAAACAACTTTGGAGAACTTAACTGGTGAAATAAATGCAACTAACACAAAGTAGTTCGAAAAAAATCTGTTTTTTAATACATCTTTCTTTTTCTACTATCTGAGTTACTCGCTCGTTGCCAAGATCTTTTTCAAATCGTTAGCAGACGGCGCGCAAGCCGCTTCAATGACAAGAGTTGCGTAAACAAACCCATTTGTAATCTATAAAACCAATTTACTGCAGGAAAAAAAAAATAAACATGCTATTTGCCGGCTTACGGTCGGTCCGTATGGTGAAAAACTCAGGTGACCTGTGGCTCGAAAATGCTGCCCTCGGCCTGCGACCTCTGGCAGCATTTTCAAGACCTCGGTCACAGTTTTTCACCATACGGACCTCCCAGCCGGCAAATAACATATATTTATCTTACTTAATTTATCTTATCTACCTTATCTATCTTATCTTATCTTATCTTATCTATCTTATCTCATCTACCTTATATTATCTTAGCTATCTTGTCTTATCTATCTTATTTTATCTATGTTATCTATGTTATCTTATCTTATCTTATATTGTCTTATCTATCTTATCTTATCTACCTTATCTTATCTTATTTTATCTTAGCTATCTTATCTTATCTATCGTATCTTATGTGATCTGATCTGATCTTATCTTATTCAATGTAGATATTACAGTATATGTAACTTGATTGTTGAATTGCTCTTGAAAACTAGTACATGTTAATGAGTACGTATACAAAATGGATAAAAGCGTGTGAAGTTGTTGATATTGGGAAGGGTTAAACCACAAGCTTGTTTATCTTGAGCTGAAATCTAATGCACGCTTGAACAGTTATATGAAAGCAATCGCTGGAACTTGAGTCGCGACAATGCTCAGAATTCTGCGGGTGTTTAGCGATGTGTGTCATATCTGTAGATAGGTGTTCACGGACACGCGTGGGAAAGTGTCGGGTAGTTTCACCGACATAGCAGGCATTACAGTCTGCACAAGAAAATTTATGCATGACGCCTGAGCGAACCTCATTAGGCATAAGATGTTTCACACTTAACCAGAACAGAAAGAGATGAGACCCTTCTAAAAACAACAAAAATACACGTACTCATGATCAACCCTTTCTCCAACTCCATGAGAGAACCCGCGATAAATTACCGACTCGATGAGATCTTTATCGCTCCTCATCAAACAAAATAGATGACGGCTGTAATCTTTGTCGCTTTTCGGCCAATAGTTAAAACTCTTACCATCACCTTTCGACCAAAAGTCACTTGACTCAGGTGAACGGAGAATTAAAAATTAACAGACATCAAAGCAGGCTCGCCCTCTTGGAGCTTTCGCACCAGACTCCTCCTCGCCGAATCGCACGCGCGTGTGACCCAAAAGTGATCAGTCTGATCCTGTGGGAAAAACCGTCCCTTAATCAGCAATTTCAACAGCTAAACAAAAGGTTGTTTCTAACAGGTTCTATTGCTGCTTTGGCAACCTGTTGTATAAAAATGTTGACCACAACTGTGGCTGTCGCTGATTGGGCATGTGTGTGATACCGTTATCATATAATCACACACTGTTATCGTATGATCACATACTTTGATTCATCAAAGTATAAGTGATGAAAAGAGCTGGAAGCGTTTGGCCATGGCAGCCACCTTTTAAGATGGCTTAAAGTTTTAAAGTATTAAAATACTTTAATACTTTACTTAAAATACTTTAATACTTGTCCAGTCTTGACCCCGTATACCCTCCCCCACCCTCTTTTACTTGATCATTGTGTTTTTGAACAGTATAAAACAGAAGCCCAGTCAATAATGAAAGCTTGACACGCATTGGGTTACTACGTATTTGCACTATTTCTAGTCTTTGTGCTGTGTCGGGCTTCCGATCATTTCAGCAAAAAGTCCACGTTGACTTATCAACACTTCAGGTTTGTCAAACTCCAGCACTCGTCCACCGTCAAGAACCATCACTTTGTCATAGTCCATGATGGTGTTCAGTCGATGAGCAATAGTAATGACTGTGGAATCCTTAAACTTGAGGCGAATGACTTCCTGGATCAGACGATCAGTCTTAAAATCCACATTAGCGGTGGCTTCATCCATGATGATGATCTTGCTCTTCTGGACCAGTGCACGAGCCAAGCACACCAGTTGCCTCTCACCAACGCTTAAGTTTGTTCCAGACTCTTTAAGTTCAAATTCGAGCTGTCCTGGGAGATCCTTGACAAGCGTCTTCAACTGCACTTCTTCCAGAGCGGTCCAAATGGCTTCATCCGAATATTCTGAGAACGGATCTACGTTTCTTTTTAAGGTACCTCCAAATAGCACTGGATCTTGGGTTATAACAGCCATAGACTTTCGAGCCTCTTGGAGATTGATGGATCCAATGTCCACACCATCGATTAACACCTAACACGCAGGGGAATGTTTGTCAATAGCCAGCGTAGCAAACGTTCCCGTACGAAGAGCTTTGTCTATATTCTGTCCAAGCGCAAATTTAAGCGAGAGCAAAAAAATCGACGAAGCAGGGGGTGGTGGGGCAAACGAGGGAACGCTTGCCCGTTGCCCCCAAACCCCTCGATTCTGAAAACCCATTAGCCAATAAACGGGACCTCTGATTGATGCAGCGAGGTCATGTTGACTGACAAGTGTTCATCGGTAAGTTGTTCCGTTAGTTGATTTTTATCAAAAAAAACTTGCAGTCAAACTTTGCGACCCTATGACTTAATACAAACAGAAAGCACTTTTTTCCCTGAACACTTAGGGTATTTTCGCTTTGAAACAAGTTGAAAGAAGTGCCGTCTTGGAGTTCGCACTTGAATAATACAATTTTAGCACTAAGTGAAAAGTTGTCAATCAATGAAAATTGATGAAAATCTGGGCGTTTTTCAGAATCGATCGGTTTTCGTCAATGTTTTAACTCTCGCTTCAATTTGCGCGTTGCCTGAATGGGAACGTTTGCTACACAGGCTAGTTTGCCAACAAAAAGTCGTCGTCTTTCTATGAAATATCTGAAAGTCATTCAGACTTGACGTCCAATTAGATATTTTAGCTAAAATCGTGCCCCCAAAAAGGTCCCGAAACGTTTAAAGGTATTGCCTCTATATTTTTCAGCTTCAGTTGTTCCCTCTCGTACTCGTAATTCCAGCCAAATCTTTGAGGTGTGTGTTTCTTGAATTAGTCGCCGGTATGGCCTAAGTAGGTACATATCGGGGTTTACGTTTGTAGAACTCTCTGAAGAAGTGTACAATAGTGAGGTGAGACGCTTCAGAGAATAAACAAGTCTGACGACTTTAAATCGCCGAGTGGAGCTCACTAGTTAAGCATTTAAAAACTGTAAGAAAACAAAAACAAGCTACTTCTAAATTCTGAACATTTGGAGAAGCTCTGTGGGTTAGGCAGGCAGGCGTCTGTATCTAAAAGAGTTTTGCATGGGACTTCCCGCTTTAAGCAGTCTGTAATTTTGTCGCCTTTTCTGAGGCTCACTTGAAACAGAACTGAAACCTAAGCCACGCAGATAGGTGTAGACAATTTATTAGTTGGAGTGGTTACCCGCACCTATCTAATAGCTTGTAATAGAAACGCTCAGGCCCCCCAAGACAGTTGTACAATGTAAAAACGTACTTCTTTGGCAGTTTTTTTTTTTAGAGCTATTGATTATTTCTCGTCTTAACGATTAACGTACCTTTCCCAGAGGATCTGGCATACGAAACAACGCTGATACCAGAGATGACTTTCCAGCACCGGTGCGACCCACAACTCCCACCTTCTCTTTACTAGAAACATGAACGCTTATGTCCCTTAAGACACGAGGTCCTCCTTCAAAGTAAATGAAAGAGAGATCTTCTATGGTTAAGCTTCCTTCATTAGGCCAGGACTCTGGGGGTCGTTCCTCAGTGCTGTAACCGGGCTCAGAAGCGATATCAGTATACGTCATTACACGTTCGACGGACGTCATCAAGGTTTCCACCTCTGATGCTGATCGTACACCATATTGAGTGCCGTCTAATGTTTGCAGTGCGTATGTTAGGGCGAGTCCGGCCAAAGCTAAGGAAAGGAAAAGAAAAAAGAACTGTTCATTAAAAAGAAAAATAATCGAGAAGGGACAGCTACCAGACTCCATTTGTGATCACAACGAGTGCATAAACTAGGAAACGAAATGTTAAACTAGTTTCTATTGTTTCTAGCTCACTCCTTTCAATTCGATTTTTAGATGCTCTCCTTACTCGGACATTTTCCAGCACTTTCAAGTAATTAAAAATTACTTTAGACTTAAAGTTAATTGACTGATTTCCAGCCGAACTTGTACAGCACCACTAACGTCAACGCGCGTTACTCTTCCCTGTACTTTTGGTCAGCGAGAAAAGCATCTTAAAGAAAAATGAATAGAATTACACCTACGGAAAACAAACAATTTTTTTTCCTTGAGATTTGTTCAGTAGAAGGATGTGTTTCAGGTTGAGTACTGACCGGGACTCTCCGATGCCAAGATGGCCGCCACTGCAACAATCATGACAAACACAGTAGACAACAAATCAAGGCGTATACTCAACCAACGATTAGAAGACATCACCATGAAAAACGCTTGTGTGTTCTGGTCCTGATACCTAGAAAAATAATCACACATTGCGAGAAGTTATAAACCCGAGTTATAAGAAATCAATAGAGCCGATGACATACTCAGCGACAGGAAAGCCAGCCTTAAACAAACTGTAAGGCGCTATAATTTGGGGAAGAAGTTTCAAGTCCTCTTTTTACCTCTAGGTCAAGCGCGAAATATCGCCAATATAGTTTAAAACTTTTTTCTTCACAAAAAGTATTCGATTCATTTCTTGCATTAATTTACTGAGGTATAATCGCATCGTAATACAGACTTGAATTCTATTTTATCGCGATAACGTTACGTGGTTCTCTGTCATTATTACCTTCATCGTATCTATAACAAAATTCTCGGTCGTAATTGGTTCTCCACAAGCCTATTTGTCACGCAATCGGCGCGCGATCACGTGGGTGCCCAATTACAGGTACCAATTTCGACTCTGATTTCGGATAATTTCTTTGCAAGATATTTGTCCTAATTCAGGGAGTAATCGGCCAAGTAATTTCAAAATCGGACAAGACTGCAGCCCGAGGCCAATTTCAAATTACAAGCCCGATTTCTCTCTGAATTGAACGACACGAGATCCAACTACTATTTAATCGTATTTATAACAAATTGACGAAAATTGACGTGTGAATGTGAACGTAATTGACGTGTGAATTGCGAAAGTATCCAGTTAAAAGTTTCCAGTTACAAGAACGTTTGACTTTGCATTTTCGTTGGTTCCATCTAAGCGCGAGCACATCTCGAGAAAACATGACTAGCTGGAAGTTTGCAAGACCGCGAAGAGTCTCGCACCCAAGGTGTTACATCGTTGATATTTACTTGTCAAGTTGTCTAAATGAGCCTTCAAACAAATTAAAGAGTTACTATGTCTGGGGAACTCCTTGTTTCCAGTATAGATCATGTTCTTGTGACATGTCCGCGGTTAGATGCAACCAACGAGTAACTCGAGACTAACCATTTTAGTCTGTCCACAAACGTCTTGCTCATATTTGAAGTGTGCACTACTTCCAGTCCATCTACCGTCTCAGTGACGTGTGAGTACACAGGACTGCATGTGATGGCTTCAATTCTCTTCAGCTCTCTGGAGGACTTCAGATAGAAGCGGGCGAAGTAAACAAATATTCCAATTATTGGAAGAAGGGCCAGAAAGAGCCAGAAGTTTGTTGCAGCGGGAACCAAAATGGCTACCAGGGAGAATAGGCAGAGTAAAACAGCTTGTAGAAACAGCGGTGGCAATACGTCGTCCATAGAGCCAATATCCTTGGAGAACCGATTCAGGATACGTCCAGCTGGGGTCGAATCAAAAAACTTTACAGGTGCCTTGATAGTCGCCAGGGTCATTTTACTGTGAAGGTTTTCAGCCGCTTTTAGGAGGAGGTAGTAAAAGGAGAAAGACGACACTGTCATGACAACAAGGGACAACGCCACCAAACTACCGTGAATGATATGAGTGTTCGGGGCTTTCTGTTGGTCAAGTGACATCCCTGCAATTCTGGACAACCACCAATTTGGAGCTAAGAGGCAAACTGGGACGGCATTCAAATAATTAGTACAACTGGAAAACATGTCAAGGAAATGTTGATTGGCAGAATTTAGTTCGTGCAAGCCACACTGGTGATCATTCATTAAACGTTGAACTAATGAGAAGTTCACAGTCATTTGTGAACTTGTGAACGTGTTAGCTATTCCGAAATCTGCTTAGAGAGTTATTTTTCTTTTATCCAAATGACAGATTCTAGGGACTCCTTTAAGGTTACTTTAACTTTACCAAAAATCTGGCCAAACTAGTAGAATACCTCTCCTGCACAACATGACCCTGCGTACATTAAATCATGCAGCGTACTATACTCATTTCCTGGAAACAATTAAACACACAGTTCAGCTTTAGCTTAATACTTTTAACTTTATTTTGACATACGTTTGAGGCAATTAATTTCATTCCTATCCTACATACCTAAATTCAAGTTTTTGTTCGCTAGATATGTTGCTGTCTCACTATCGTCTACGTCAAAACGTCTTCAAAGCATAAACTGAATGTTACATATTACTGAGTGGCTACGATATGATATATTTCACTAAAGAGGCAGACCTTGGAGTATTTTCAAGTTATAAACAGAATTAGTTTTACCTTGTAGTACTAATAGGGAAACTGCAAGCAGCACTATCCCGGAAACAGGCAGTCCTTGTTTAAAATAGTCCCAGTACAGTCTAAAGGTCACAGTTCCGGCACTCTTGGTCTCCTCTTCTTCCTTCAAATCAAGGAATGATAGTCCCTTAGAATCACAGTCTGACGAATCACACTTGTTTGTAAGTACCAGGGAGCTAGTAGTCTGCAGAATCATTTCGTCGTTCACATTTACACCAACGCCTTTATCCTTCTGTTTAGGTAGAACCAAATCATCAACGAAGGCTTTGTTGTCTTGACCTTCTCGTAGTCCTCCCACAAACGATACTGAGGGTTCATTTAGCACCTTCTTTATGTTCACTGGGCCATCATTCTTAAAGGGCCCAGACAACGTGTGGTCAACTCTTTCCTTGTTCTGCAGATTAGGTCCAAATGCTTTGTCATCTTCTTTAAAGGCTGCATCATCTTTACCTTCTACCAATCCTTTCGAACACGAAGAGACCATCGAGTCTGTAGAAACGCGCTGCAGCGTATCAATGATCCCTTTGTCATCTTGGACTGGTTCAGCCAATGTCTGCTTGAGGGTTTGTTGCTGAGCATCCTCAGGCATATCGCATGTATTGACTGAGGGGATCGACAGACCTTGCAGCTCCTCCTTGATAATGCCTTGGTCATCAATCTCGTCTGAGCTCGCATTGCTTGGGAACCCAGGTCCATCTTCACAATTTTCAGGCAATCCTGATACTCCCCGAAATGCTCCCTGATGTAGAAGTTCAGCGTATACCCCTTGGTGAATGGTTGAACCGTTCTCCATCACAACGATGCGATCCACATCTTTCAAATATTGAATTTGGTGTGTGACTAGCAAACGAATACGACCCGCTAGGTGGCCTAGCATACAGCTCTCGAAAAGCCTTCTTCCTACTTTGGTATCGACTGCACTTAAGGGATCATCAAGCAGATAGATAACAGCGTCTGAATACACTGCACGAGCTAAACCCACACGTGCTTTCTGACCTCCACTGAGGGTAACTCCACGCTGCCCGATTTCCGTTAGGTCACCATTGGTGAAGTTCGTCAAATCTTTCGTCAACTCACATATGTGAATAACCTGCTGAAACCTCCCCTCGTTGAAAGGTAATCCAAACAAAATGTTTTCTCTTATGGTGCCAGAAAATACCCAGGGTATTTGAGGAACATAAGCTAATTTTCCGTGGTATGAAATTGTTCCTCTATGCAGGGGAAGTTCTCCGAGAATGGCTGTTAGAAGAGAGGATTTTCCACTTCCAACTGCACCTGTTATCGCTAAAAAGCTACTATTGCGAACGTTCAAAGTAATGTCATTCAATGTGTTGCTCAAAATGTCTTGGTTCCAGGAAGATGACGCTCTAAAAATCGAGACATAAGGCTCTTCTAAGTCCGAGTTTGTAGAAAATAACTCTGTCGGTACAGGCGCAATGATTGGCTCCGATGGAGAGTTGTCGGTACTCGTTTGAGCTTCGCTAAAATAGTCATCTCTTTGTGTGTAACTGAGTAATTGGACAGCCATTTTCTTTTTCTTCTCGCCTTTACAATTTTGTACCGCAAGGTCGCCGTGGGTACGGTTTTCACCGATTTCTTCGAACTTCGCAACCTTCTCCATCAGGAAAGTCTGTATTCTATCGAGTGCTACCTTGCTGTCCGAAGCAATCTGCATGCAGAAACTCAATTTGTAACAAAATGTTACTCGTAGTGCTGCAAAGCCTAGAAGAAGGGTGAATATCGCAAATGATGACAAGTGGGTTCCAGTCAATATCAGAGTTGTCACTGAGACAAGGACAGCGATGGGATTCGTTGTGAAGAGAAAAACAAGTAATATTGATACAATCAACCCTTTTAAACGAATTATTGCCATCTCCTTCCTGTGAAACAGATTACAGAAAATGACATAAACGTGATGAAAAGAAATTGGGCGAATGCCAAATCTAGATATAGATTAGCCTACAGCTAGGAGAATCCATGCCCCTGGAGGACGTCCAAAACAGTTTTCATGGTTGAGTTTTCTCATTAACTGACCGCCTGGTAATAAATAATTCATCGGGCTCTGAATCAAATTGGCAAGCTCACAACGGCAACAACTAAAATGAGTGTAAAGTGAACGCTTACTACTTTTGCTAGAACTGAAGTCCACTACCAAAAGGGACGGTTCCTTAATAACTAAGTTTAGATGCATGATCAAATTTTTAAATTCGATCATTGCACCCACGTTATTTTTATAGATTAAGCTGTGGAATAGACTTCAGTTAATGATTGATTCTAGCCATCAGAATGAACAAATTCAAATCTTGCTTGCGAACATTCTTGTGTACGATCGCCGATATGTTCATATTCCTCAGCTTTTGAGTATTTTTGACTTAAAGGAGCTCAGTCACGGTATTGTGAGTCATTTTGGCCACGAACAAAATTACCTAAAACTGAACGGAACCTGAAAATAACAGTATACTAAGACAGAAAAACACCAAAGGGATAATAATAAACCATAAAGGAACAAGGATGGCTAAGGATGGAGAAGATTAATAAGCTCTAATTAACCGAGCAGGAGGTCTGTATGGGAGAATCTTGACCGAGGTGGTGAGTACAGACCGAACGCAGTGAGGTCTGTACACACGACCGGGGTTAATAAGATGTTTATTATATGGCAAAGAAGAAAACTTTAATTCGTTTAATGTAACTGGTTTGCTGACATTTTGCTTGTGAACGGCAAGTTTGCCGAAATTTGCTCGTCCTCTTTACTTTTTTTTTGTCATCAGGCTTTTTGGCACTTCCATAAATGATTGAGAAGAAAATAAAAGAAAATGGTGAACATTTTTGTATTTTAGTTTGCTACTTTTTCAACGTAAAATTAAACCGTTCTGTAGATGCCGGTCTAGATGGGAAAATCTAGACCGCGGTCAATATCGATTTCAGCCAATCAAATTCGTGAATTCGGTAGTTCCCAGTCCTTGTGAGACACAGCCATGTAATAACACGGATTACAAACGACAAACTTGAAAAATCTAGGCTAACCTTTTCAAGATGCGCAAACCGTGACCTACTAGCTCCTTTAAGGCAGTGTCTTATCTTTTTCATGCTGGCTTACATGCAAGTTTTATTAAGAAAAATGATGCAGAACTATAATGCAATCCACGAGTAATGACGTTTACTTGCAGCATGTGATGATGCATCTTCCGAAACATACGTGAACAAAATGAGACGCACCTGCAGGGAATCATGATAGTTGTATTCATCAAAACAAATATCCTGTCCTAGGTGATGAATACAACTGCCATGACTCCCTCCCTGCAGGTACATCTCATAGAGGGAACTGGGAATTAATTCTTTGACGTTAGTTTCAGTTAGAATTGGTAGTCGTCTTCTTGTAAGCGGCGGAGGCTGTTCAATATCCCAAGAGAGCGGGGCCACTCTAATGACTGAAAATACCAAGGTTACTGAGTGAATTTCTACTAGGTAGGCATACTTCTGACTTGAGGTCCATTGTTATGTGGTCTATACTGACACTTATGTTATTTTATAACATGCCATAGAAAATACAGCCAATTAGAATACAGGAAAGCCGTTGTATATTCGACGGTATTACATCCAAACTTCCCATCATGCCTCATGCGCCGAGTGTTTGTCGCATTGATTGTGTATTTTCTAAGACATGGTTAAAATACTTATGTTTTTCGTGGTATACCATGCATGGAATATCTCACTTGTCACTTGTAGCGGAGCTAGCTCCCGGCGGCCCGAAGGGCCGCCAAGCGGAGCACCATACTCATATAGGAAAGAAAAGGAAACCCATGAGTTGATTTTCTCATGGTTATCATGGCTAGCGGTATTGCTCGTGGGCGCGTACGCACGACGGCGTCGCGCAACATGGCGGCCATACTTCAATTAATAGGTTGACAAAGACATGCAACATTGGTTTACCGTGTACTTCTGTGATATTGGACATCCATGTCATGATCAATTGACACCTGTCAAAACAAGGTATCCTCTGACCAGTACCACGTGACCATATCGCGGGCTCAAGTTTGCAGGTCATAATGTTTTTTTGAAGTTGACTGCCGACCAAGTGCTGGTTTTCGACTGGATCGCGGGCTCACGTCACCTTAACTTGTTGAAAACAGGGCAGGATTGTTTGGAAGCCGGTTAACGCTGATCCAGGATTAAAAGTTAACAGAATTATAACTTTTTCTTCTATACAAATGGTTTTTGCTACTTTGTTTTGTGCATATGGTGATTATTAAAACTCAAAACAGAAGGCCAAACAATATACAGAAAACCTAACCGCAGAGTTACATGAAATCAAAATTCTACCTTTTCCTGGGTTAGCTTAATCGGGCTCTTAACAACCCGGCCCAGGAGCTACCCTTTTAGGCTGGCCTAAATCTATAAATTATTTCTCGGTATACACACTCGCCTAAAAGTTCGTGTATAAACCGAGAAAATCCAAGTGACAAGTGGGATATTCCATGATGTATCGCTAAAAACGTTGCATGACTAGTACATATTACCTGCGGAGGCTGCGCACAATGTCCATGAAGTTCCATTCCCAAGCATGCATTTTCACCGCTCGTATTCCAGCGATGATTTCGTTCATCACCACAAGCCGTTTGTCTGTAAAAGTGGCCGCTTTCTCCCTCAGCTTTGCAGCTTTTCTCGCCATTAACATTTGAAAGGCGACTAAAACGACAAGTAACGCGGCGCCAGCGAGCGCTTTCCAGCCAATCAGGTGCCACAGAATCAACAGGCTGATCACTATTTCCAGTGGCGCTGACAGCATATAGCCAACGCTATACAAAGACTTTTCGATCTTTTGTGCATCATTGGAGACCAGATTGATAATGTTTCCAGACAACGTAGCCTCCAGTCTACAACGACGGAGTGAGAGAATCTGCAAGGCGAAAACAAAAAATGCACTGTAAACTGGACTACGTTGGTACTTGCAGATCGATTTTAGCTCATTAATTCTCTCATATTTCATGCGAATTATAACAGCTCATTAGTCTTACAAGCTTATTTCAAGTTCCTTTCTGCCTAATTATCAAGCAGCAATTTTGGACTGTTTGGTTTTGACGCGTAAGACGCCAACTGTTAGTTAATTAATTACACGTTGTTAGAAATGGTAATCAAGAAAGCCATTTCTATCAATTTTATCATTTGTCGCTTTTTTAAGTTTGAGTGCGACAATTCAAAACTGTGTGCTACAAAAATTAGGTTCTAGGTCTTACAAAAAAAAAAAAAACTGGGAGGAAGTTTAGAGTTGATGACTCTAGTTAACATCCCCTATGCTTCGTCCTTAAGCCTTGAATTCTCATCGTGATGAAGCTTACCTTGTTATATACAAGTCCGATTAACGCCACCTTCAGCTTCAATCCCCAGTGTTCAGTTACAAAGTCATAATGATGCGTCACTACCGCTTTTATCAGGCTTGCCATTCCCAAAAGCGCCACGTAGGTGAACGCGAACCTCATGTCAAGATCTGGCCCATCGTTCAGCGTCTTCAACACAAGCCAAAGACACAGAGGCTGGAAAACAAAGCTCAACGACTCTAGGGTTTTCAACATCA